>NW_015506334.1:237216-249095 GCF_001515645.1 Sinocyclocheilus grahami | reverse complement strand
CTCAAGCTTGCGCATAAAGCAATTGCCTCAAAGCACCGGCAAAGTAATTATGAACATAGGTGCGCTCAGCAAAAATTATGCGAATATTGATGGTTTTCATGCTTAAGTCAAGTAAAAGACCGCTTCTTAAACCAGAGAAGTTTTTTTGAGAGATATAAACTGGCAATTCTGAGAAATAAAGTAAGAACTGCGAGATATAAACTCTCAATTCAGACTTTTTTTCTCGCAATTGCGAGTAGACATAAAGTCAGAATTGTGAGATATAAACTCGCAATTGCGAGACATAAAGTCAGAATTGTGAGATATAAACTCGCAATTGCGAGACATAAAGTCAGAATTGTGAGATATAAACTCGCAATTGCGAGACATAAAGTCAGAATTGTGAGATATAAACTCGCAATTCTGAGAACATATCAGTCTTTTTTCCACCCTCAAAATCTGACTTTTTGAAAAGAATTCGCAATTCTGTGAAAAAAAGTCAGAATTGTGAGATAAAAAGTCGCAATTACCCTTTTTTTTTTTTTTTTTTCAGTGGCGGAAATGGGCTTCCATACCTTATGCTATGGAGGCTCTCTCTCTCTCTTTTTTTTTTTTTTGATTCCTCAGTGTTTGCTAAACGTTCTGTAATTTATTAGTCATTATATAACCTAATACAGCGTGTGCACTCTAAAAATTGCTAAAAACCCAGCAATTGGGCTGTTTTGACTTAGCGGTTGGGTTAAATGTTTAACCCAACCTTCTGGGTAGTAACCCAACCGCTGGGTCAAAA
Organism: Sinocyclocheilus grahami; assembly: GCF_001515645.1. Classification (NCBI taxonomy): domain Eukaryota; kingdom Metazoa; phylum Chordata; class Actinopteri; order Cypriniformes; family Cyprinidae; genus Sinocyclocheilus; species Sinocyclocheilus grahami. The sequence continues at coordinate 248,326 of NW_015506334.1, read as the reverse complement.
CAACCAAATTGCTGGGTTTGTCCCTATTTTACCCAGCACTTGGTTGTATTTAACACAGCATTTTTTAGAGTGTAGGTCATGCCTCATCTTATTCGTTTTTGTTAAAAACGTTGTGTAAGCTAGTTTGTCATTGAATACTGTTTTATTGTTGTTGTGCATTTTAATTAAAAATAATGAATCCATCCTTTTTTTTGTCTTAAAACGTGAAAGGTGTATAGATGTAAGCAAAACAGACAATTATATTTTATTGTAAAACCTGACAAGATCGTGAAATCGAAAGTGAAAGTATCCGAAGCCCAGCTTATAACATGTCAAAAGAGGAACTACTGATGAAAAAGAACGGGTTGAATGTTAACTACTTTCGTTTGCATATAACTATAAACTACGATAAAAGTTCATCAGTGTGCATTGATTAATAGCATGTTGTAGCGCAAAAAAAATGAAATAAAAAACGTGCTTGTGCAGCCAACTGAGAAAGTTAATCGCAAAAGAGTGACCAGTGGGAAGAATGAGTCTGGAACCCTGAATTGCCCAGCTCCCTCTGTCAATGATCTAGCACCCCCTCAGCCCCTAGCGCCGCCCCTGGTACATCGATGTATTTTTGAAAAGCAAAAATTAAGTTTGTTCAACTCTAAACCCAGTCCCCAAGTAAATTAGGTTATTAAATAAAAAACTAGCAAAACGAGTTGCGCGGTGTCCCCACCACTTTTCAAAGCAAAGTTACGCCACTGCTTTCCAGTGATATGGTTGCATGGATTTGGCATTCATCCTAAAGGTATACAATAGAGGTTCAGGAGTGAGATCTGTCAAGTTCTTCCATGCCAGACTCATTAAACCATTTCTAGATGGACCTTGCTTTGTGCACGTGGCGAAAAGTGTCCTTTCCAAACTATTTCCACAAAATTGGAAGCACAGAATACTCTATAATGACACTGTGTGCCATAGCATTAAGATTTATCTTTACTGAAATTAAGAGGACCAGCTGGAAACAAGTTAATTAGAAGGGTGTCTGCATACTTTCGGGCATTTAGTGTAATTTGAGAGCGAGATGACATGAGAAATTGGAAAAGAAAATAGGAATAAATCAAAGCTATCACAACCCTGGTGAAAGGATATTCAGCTTTAATCACAAAAGCACATTAATCATATTCCTGTGGGAGAAATATCCAGAGAAAGGTTCAAATAATTCATCTCAAATGATTCTCTTGAGCTAAGCATGTACCATCTCTAGTCGTAAAATATATTTTTTCACACACTTAAAAATGACAAAACCAGGCTTGGAGTGTGAAACATGACTTTCTCAGAGAGCTTGTTTTTCTTTTTTCTTTGTCCACATGTAAATGATGACTTAATGGATTTTTAGCCTCAGCAAACAGAAGTTAAACCATACCTTATGCAGCATGTCTTGGATAATTGCGCAAAGACTCATTCAGTCAAGGGACACATTGACACTCAGCAATGTGAATCAATGAGCATGCATCTTTATTGGGGAACGAGGGCTTGTTAATCCATTTCGCAGTCAGAATGGGTGGATGGACGTGCCTGGGCCGGATCTATTTGGCTTTTAATCTGACCTTCAGATGTTATGCATGAACAGTGTTTTTCTATTGGCTTTTAATTACCTGTGTGAGAAAGTCAATTTCTGTGGGAATTGATTATACATTAAGCTGTCTTTCTTCAAAGCCAAAGGGGTAAGAGGGGGTACACTACACATGGCTTCATTTGGAAGAGATAAAAACTTATTTTTCTACAAGTTTCAGCCATTTTGAAGCAGATATTATATTATAGTAAGGTGAGATGCAAAGAGAAGCAAAATTCAGAATCAAATCAAATCATGAGTGTGAATTTGAACTGAATGAAACTGGAATTCATGAAATGACATTACTTTCTTTGAAGTTCAGTTCATTTGAATTCTGCTTCTTTACATTCAAATAAAGAACCGTTAAAAAACAGAAAGACAAAGAGATGTTTGCCACCTTAAAATGCCATTAAAGATCAAACAAAATTTGAATTTGAAAAGCATTCTCTCAGTCCTAAAATTACTCGGTGTCTTTAAGGCCTTCAGGTTGAACCATATTTCCAGATAGTGACAGTGAGTATTTGGGGACTCTAAACGATGAGAAAGGAGGCAGTTTAACACATTGTATTGTGCTGGCAGTGGTTAGCACAGTAATTTACTCCTCTGATGAAAGAATACAGAAGGTACATAGAAAGTGTGAAAACGGAAAGAGGTAGTTGCTCGGTAAATGAGTGATTGACTGTGACCCGCAGTTTCAATCCACCATTCGTTTAACCCACAATAACTGTAATGCAGAGATGAGTACAACAAAAGATACCTAAAGTAAAAACTCAAGAGAAGAGGACAAAAGAGAAAAAATATGAGAATAATCAGAAATGTGTGTCATTTATTAAAAAAAAAAAAAAGTTACCTTAGAAGGAAGAGCAGAGTGAATGGAAAGATGAAAAATCTCAAGTGAAAAGAGCTTTGGACAACCGGATATCCTTTAACAACTTTGGACGAGCATATCAGACAATATGCAATTGTTAACACACTTCTCAAAGTGGTTTCAATCACTCCGATCAATTCTGAGTGCAGTTGCGTTAATCTTACTATAATTAACGATGCGCCCATCCACCCCACTAATGCTTGTGAGATATTTTGCTTAGAATAATAGTCACCCTTTACCTCTGGGAAAAAAAGCATCTGAGTGTGTTCACCGCCAGCCTACGAGTTATAAACTGATTTTGTCATTCGTGATGAACGAATCATTCTTCTGGATCTATCAGTGAATCAGTTGATCTGGTTCTCAAATTCAACTCACTGACTCACATATTCCGTCTCAGCAACCTGGAGGTGAAGTTTATCTGTAAATTACAACTTAAAATTTCGGTCTGTTCATCACTGAAGGCTATTGTATTACATACATATACTGTAGAAAAAAAAATTGGTGCAAAAATTATTTTCACTCAAAAATTGCTAGTAAATTTCACAAACAATTACAAAGAATTACATAAAATAACATGGAATTTTGAAGTAGAAAAACTGAAATCGTATTGGCTTGTAAAACATAATTAGAAATGTTGCCTTGGGAAGTAACTGAAATAAAAATAAGTTTGAGTTGAAGTAATAAAATAACTAAAACGAATACTTAAAAATCTAAATCTAAACAGAAATTGAATAAGAGTTTATAAATAATACTAAAATAACACTGTCTTCCACAGAAGAAAGGAAGTCGTACAGGGTGAGTAAATGACAAAACGTTCCTATGTAGGAGATCTATCCCTTTAAAACAGTAAAATAGTATAAATATTCCTTAAATATTCAAAAACCTTTTGCTTTGGCTTCCTTTAGAGGAAAGACACCTGGTAACGGCAACCTGTTTACAGTCATTTTGATCAAAGAAAAAACTTTGAGCTGAGGTCAAGAACAAGTGCATGTTCTGGAAGATTTCTCTGACCACAATGTTCTTCTAGCTTCAAGGCTTCCTTATTCTGAGGTAACATGAAATAATGGAGATAGATCAGGCAGACAAAGAAACAGAAGACTGGAACAGAACGTAAACATCACTACTGATATGACAGCCGGCTTCAGACTTTTAAAAGCATCTCTGTGTCAAATAAAAGTGCAAACCCCTGTATCAGTCACTGTCTGTTTTTAAGAGACGCGTTTAACACATGTCAACATTTAACATGTTCTGAAAAGCACGGCTCGGCGACGAAACAACACAAACCAAAAAAACGGCTCCTCTGGGATCTGTCCTCCTTAAGTGCACACACTCCACTCACACTGAAGATTTAGGCTGTAGGCCAGGATGGATTTGAAATATCTCCTGTATTTCTCATCCTGAACTCAATTATAGCTTACAAGGGATGAAATCCCCTGTTAATTGCTACCTTTCCACATGACAGGAAAAATTTCAATTCCCAAACCATGTCTACGCTATTCCACATGTATTGTCTTCAACAAATATTTGATGTTATGACAAATTAATCTCATTTTGGACTGTTGAGAGCAATATATTAAAATCAGAAACTAAGAAACTGAGCACGGATTTCTTACTTTAAATGTTAGCCAAAATTAATATTAAACAATAAATATAATATATATAAAATTCATCCATCCATTCAAAATAAACAGCAAATCGACACTAAAATCTTGAAATAATAAACATGGGTTGGAGGTTTTTTTATTGTTTCCTTCAGTGTAAAGCTCAGCAAACCTGCATGCAGTCTTTTTGTTGAGTTGGATTATGGCTGAAGGTGAGGAACACGTTTGCCATTCTCATCAAGAATTTTACAATTAGAGAAATAGCGTGCTGACAAAAGAGGGAGGGAATGTGGTAAATATTTATGAATAAATGCATTTTAATGAATTTATAATTGTATGCATGGAGAAGCTGAGTTGCTCTCCAGCTCTGTATCATTTCAAAATAAGAAGAACAAAACATATGAGTAGAAACTGTATTGTGCAGCTATAGTACTGAGCTTTAAGAAGCTAATTCTGCCTGATGGGATACTTAAAATTACTTTTGCTGGATTCATATTCATATGAATCATATTAAATCACCTTTTTGACTGCATTAAAACCACATGAAGCACATTCATTAGATTACCTGTTTTTACAGCAAATGTCATGGCATACATTTTTTAGATCCATTTTCAAGCGGGGTTTTAAAGAACACACACAAAAAATGATATTCTGTCAAATGCTGACACATGACCCCACTGACTTTCAATGGACAAAAATACCTTCTATTCACAGAAGAAAGTTATATAGGTTGAAAGTTATATAGCATTAGGGTGAGCAGCCTAAATGATGACAGAACTTTTAATTTTTGGCTGAACTATGCCATTGAGAGTCATTGAAATGGGACAATGAGCTGTTCCTGAGCTTTGTCCTTGAGATACATCAGCAAAGCAGGGAAGAGTCATAAGGAAAAGGAGTGAATAGTCAACTTTCTGTGTTCCATAATTGGACTCTTCTCAATGACTGGCAGCCCACTTGAGGGTGATGAGGTACACCATAATCTAACACTCTCAAGGCCCGCACCGAGCTGAAGTAGGTCACCTGCAGTGGGCAGATTACAGCTTTAATCTGACACTGAGGGGCAATGTTCGACCTGTGATGACCCACACGCATGCTAGTTCTGAGATTCTCTGTCTTTCTCATTATCTAGCGCTGGTCAGTATACAGTAAGATCGATCATCTATTTGCCAATGGAACTGCTATGTAAAAATCAAGTGAACACTAGAGATATCCAACTCAGAGAAAATCACAAGGCCCCTGAACAATTTGTATGTGTGAACTACACTGATTCTTGTTTAAACTGATTACATAAAAAAATAATAGATAGATAGATAGATAGATAGATAGATAGATAGATAGATAGATAGATAGATAGATAGATCACTCATATTTTCACCAATTATTGGGGGTTGGTGCTTCCTCAAAAAAACAAGTTAAGGAAATCGAAAACATTATGTGGAATCGGAACGAGAATACTTCAGTTCTTCCAATCACATTCTTTGTGTATACAAAGTCACACACACACACACACACACACACACACACACACACATTCACATCACCTAATGTCCTTCTCATCTCATCCCAATCCTATTGCTGTAATCCCACTGTGATTATGCTATTGTTTTTTGTCTTCACTCTTCAGTCCTTCTGTTTCGATAGGGATCAGTGACATCATAGCTTTGGCTTTATAAATACCGCTTATTTGTCCTTTTTGTAAATAAGCACTCACTGGATTAACATAAACATTGCCAGTATTATCCTTTATTGAACTGGGAAACAAGGTTGAGTGCATTGGAAGAAATGCAGATGCTGCTGATCAGAACACACAACACAGCATGCCCATGCAGACTGCAGATTAATTAACGGACAAACAGGCTTTATTGATTTCTCAGTGACATTGCAGTGGGGCAGAGAGAGCGAGGGTTATCACCTCCCCTCCATACTGTTCTGAATCTCTGCCATCCTCTGCATTCATTAAAGGAAACAACCAGCATTTCCCCCAAATCGCTTCCATGTGGTAGTTATTTTACACTACTCCGGACTGTTTTACATGCAAAATCCATGACTGGATATGAAAACCTGCCAACATATCCAATTTTACTTAAGTTGAGCTTACAATCGTTTTTTTAATGTTTTTTTTCCAGTCTAACTCAAGCAGAACAACGATCAACATCTGCAAAACTTGATTGAGATGAACTAATTGTTGCATTTCATTAGTTAAAAATGCTGCTTGCTACTCATTTTACGTTCATAATCTGATATGCAGTAGCGTACAGAAGACTATTTATTTATTAAGAATAAGTTGCACCAAATATTTGTGCACAAAAAGACTGGAAATGTACATTAAAACAAGTAGGGTAAATAAAGTAAACAGCTTTAAATCAAGTAAAGGCAAAGCCAGCCTTTGGGTCAACATGGTGAACTCCCAGGAGGAGTGTGCAGTGAGCTCTGGCCAGAGCATGACGCCTGCTCCTGGCCACAGAAACCCTTTATCACTGCATTACAGGAACAGAATGCAGCCCAGGACTCAATAGGAACCAGATGCCAAAATTATACCATTTCCTGACGAAATGGTTCCAAGATGACCCGATGCTACTGTCCTGTTGTTTAATGTGGGGGCTGGGGTCTTACTGGAGCATGAAGGAAGGGGCCGTTAAAGAATAAAATGTGGTGTAGTTTTAGCAGATTGAAGTATATTCAGGCATCAAGGGATATCTACTGGACGTCTGAGACACTGTTTCTAAAGTAAAGGCTGATGTAGCCGTACAGGCATGAGCTTCTGTTATTCAAATATGGAAATGAGTTAGCCAGGCTGGAAAAGGCAATTAGAAAAAAAAAAAAAGTCTGGAAGGCCTAATTAAGTCTCGGACCAAGAATCATAAATTAATAAATCCTTTCGCTTCATCTTCGTCTTTCTGTTGCTATTTTTCATTGTCTCTCTGTCTTAGTCTTTTTCTACCTATCTCCATTTCTATTTCTTTTTCCATTAATGCTGTGTAAATGTGATTTAAAAACTTTTTAGGAGGTTTTACCTATCAGAATATAACATTCTTTCCATTACAGCTACATAAATTAACTATGAAGTTCTTTCTCTGGATCACCATGTCTCTCTGTCCCTCTCCCTGCTCGTTCTTTTTTCCATTAGTGTAACAAAAGTCTGATTTAAAAAGTTACCTCCGCCCCTTCATGTCTTTATCATTCCTTACAACAGAAGTATCTGAAAAGCCAAAAGACTGTATTTCATAAGCTTTACAATGCAATTTAAAGTTTGAATTAGATTTGATTCATTGAAAATCTAACAAAAAGTAATCACTGTAATATTTACAGAAAGAATTGCAGTTGGTCATCTTGCATTTTATTTGCATATTGAATTGCGATTGCTCTATTCCTTCTAATATCTAGTGTATATACATGCAAGTTACACAAATGACTGTCAAGTAATTTGATGAATCATTCACTCCACCGAATTATTCAAAATCACTGACTCATTCCGGAACAAAACAAGCGACTGTGTTTATGAGTCATTGAGTCATTCCCTCCAACGATTCATTCAAAAATGCTGATTTGTTCAGGAACTGAAGAAGTGACTGTCTTTATGGGTGAGTCATTGACCCATTCATTCAAACACTTTCTGTAAATTCATTCAGGAACAAAACACATGGCTGTCTTTATGAACAAGTCATTGATTAATTAACTCAAAAAAGGGGGTTAAAAAACACTGATTTATCTGACCATCTTTATGAGTGAATCAACGAGTCATTTATTCAGTGATTCATTCAAAAATCTTTATTGAATCATACATTCAACCGGTTCATTTGTCTCTCCATTGCTCCACCTTCATTGTCAATTCCTGCATCTTGCTCTGTAACTTGAGGGAATAGTATGTGAGGGAGTTAAAATACACACAGGTGTGAAACAAGGTGCCTTGTGAAAGTTAGTGTTTAAAAAGTGTAGAGCTTTATTCCACAGAACACCTTTGCTTTTCTTCCTCTGCTCCCTGGTGACTTTCAATAAATACCGTGTTTGAGAGCTGAAGGTATGAATGCAAAGACTGACAGAAGACCTCTGGGGGCTTTTCTCTCTGTGAAATTTTGCCTGCATCTCTTTCTCTCTGTCTTTCTCCAGTCGCCCTAAATATACCGCCTCTCTCTCTCCTTACATCTGCCCTGTAAGTGACGTCAGGAACTCTTAATGCTTGACAGATTTAGAATGGGAAGTGTCTAAGAGGGTAACGCTGAGGGGAAGATTATTTTGGGGCACTTTATGAATGTATATTCAAGTCAAGTTGAACTGCCTGGGTGCAACCCATTTTGCTATTGTAATGTGACATATTTACAAGTAAATAAAATAAAATAAAAATAGAGCAGGACCAGTGTTATTTTAGTATTCAATTATATACTATTAAAGCTTTTTTAAATTAATATTTTAGTTTATTGTTAGATTTTATTTGTATATCTTGTTTTCATTGCAATTTTTGTTTAATTTTTAGTAATTTTGTGCTTTTCTCATTTTTTTTTTTTAATTCTAAATATTTTTTTCTCAGTTCTTAATTTTAATATTTCAGCTTGCTTCAAATAGTTACCGAGACAATATTTCTCATTTCTAGTTTTTCATTTAACATTTTATTTTATTTTACTATACTTTTTTATTTTATTTTATTTTATTCAAAAAATGCAAGAATGCAGGCAAATCTAGGAATGAAACAAGTGACTGTATTTATAATTGAGTCATTCATTCAACTGGTTCATTCAAGCACACTGATTTATTCAGGAACAAAACAAATAACCATTTTTATAAGGGAGTCATTTAATTTAATTGAAAACTTTTTTTTTGTAAATGACAACACTGATTGTGACTTGATTTTATCCATTGGGAACTGACTGGATGGTGAACATCCAACTGAGCTGGATGGTGACAGCATGAAGCCAGACCAAATTGTACTATCAAACATACTACCATACTACCATTAAGTACATATGTACTGTATGACAAAAAAATAATTTATGACCTCCAGTATGTCATACGATCTAGTCATGAACTGCATCTTTACATATGAACATGACAATGAAAAACATTCTCCTAAATGTGGTTACAACACTGAACCCTTCAGCTGTGAAATGTTTTTGTGTGTTTATCATTTCATCTTTTAAGTTCCTTTTGAGTCCAATCACCTAAAGTGTCACTCCTGAGAAAGTAGTTTAGTTGTCCTGAGGGGCTCTCGATTTGTCACGCCAGGCCTTGTGGGACAGGGTGCTGTTTTTGGCAGAAGGTCGGTCAAAAGCATCCTGAAGGTATCTGAGCCTCTGGCAGTGCGATATGTTTCACTCCGAATGAAAAATACTGCACCAAACTATGACGAATGACTGATGAAAAACCAATGACACAAAGTTGTTCTACCACACATGTGAATATCGACACACATAATACGCTCACAATATCTCTTTCACGCTTCCCCATATTAGATTGACAATGTGTTTGTTCACAGCAGGGCTTCTTCTGCCTATGGTAAGGGGTTAGAGAAATTTCAAGGAGGAAGAAACCGTCAAAGCGCAAACCAGCTATGAAAGTTTAAAATGCATTGTTTGACACAACCGTGAATGTCTGCGCTGTCAGACCCAGTAAGTTTAGCCTTGCTGTTGTGAATATGATACATGCACAATCTGATGTGACATGCATAGGCACACCTCTTCGCAAAGCACTAGACTATATTCCACAGATGGCGTGTGATGTGATGGGCATGACCCCTGAGTGTTTGGAGAGGCTACGCCAGTGACAGCAGCAAAATAGGAGGAGAAGATGAAAATTATGCGATTCCAACACCAGCATGGCAGGTTTTCAAACCGTGTGCTTCAGCATATGCTAATTAAACTGATCCGCCGAGACAGTAAGCATATTTGAGTTTGTATCCACCTGAACATGAGGAACAAGTATGCATGAGTGGGGCAAAGTAATAATTATAAAAACTGATAGAACAATATAAAGAACGATAAACATATGATGGATGAATGGATGGATGGACAGACAGATCGATAGAATGATAGACAGAACAACAGAAAGATTATATCATATTCACAACAGTGAGGCGAAACAGCACAATTACTATAATAATCTCAATGCAAAGGACAAAATCTTTGATTGGTTCAGCAGCACAGTGCTTCACACTCGTCTCTGTTTCTCCCTTCCATTTCAAAGAGCTCCAGGTCAGGATCTAATGTTCTCCAGTCCATCATCATCCTTTACTGCTCCTATCCATAACTTCACAGTTTCTGACCTGTCTTACTCCCTGACCTTCTCCATCTCTCCTCCTTTCTGTCTCTTCCCCTGTCTCTGCTTTTGAAAATGGCACATTTGCATGTGTAACTGTCATATATATATATATATATATATATATATGACCAGCTCCATTTTTTTGTAAATCGTGGTGCAATTGTGAGTTATAGTTTGACTGTAATGAGCTGATTCTTTTAATGAATAATTCAAAAAGACTCAAAAATAAATTAAGTTTAAAGAACTACTCACTGATGTTTTTAAATGACAACATGTAGTTGAAATTATATTTTAAATGTCCTATGCCATTGTAATCTGTGTAGTGGCAGGATGAACAGGTTTAAAGGTAACACCGGACAGGCTTCATACATAATCTGGATTATAATGCATTTTAGCCATCCAATCAGCCGAGAGAGGTTTAGAGACTCTGACAAGTATAATCTCTCCCAGCACCTGCAGAGGTGATTCAAGAGATTAATATAATGGGAGAGGGAATGAATGATCATATGAATGATCGGTCATTGGATAAGAGAACAACAGTTGCATTCTGGGAAAGGCTGGTGGAGTTTAATTAACACAAGATGATGCTCAGATGTCACTTTGATACTTTGATGCATACACTGTACACACTCACATAAATACAACATGACATTTACTCAGGCATTGAAGCAAAATACTTCATGATAGATTATCGGTGCCCAAGCGATGTGACCTAAATCCTGTTCAAATCTTCCCAGCTGACTAGGTCTTACAACTGATTTCAAAATGAGATCAAACAGTTAATGGCTGACATAACAAAGCAGAAATCTCCTT
>NW_015506334.1:230378-236876 GCF_001515645.1 Sinocyclocheilus grahami | reverse complement strand
GGTTTTCTGGGCATGCAGCCCAGAATACAAGTAGAAAACAGCCCTGTCATGAGTAGAAACATGTAGAAATGTGTAAGCTACATGCTAGTTATATTTCATTGCAGTGGGAATAAATTAATACTTAAGTTTAAGACAGAAACACAGTACTGAGTTTAAGACAGAAGTATGGATTAAATATTGGATATGTATTTGGGAAAGAGGAAAGAACCATAATGAGACTATAGGGAGGTAAAGGAAACAAGAGAAGAGGCAGTCCACGTCTAAATCTTCACATATCATCTTACAACCACTATTCTACAGGAATAGATCAGCCAAAAATAAAAATTCGGTCATCATTTGCTCACCATCATGCCAGTCCAACTCGTATAACTTTGTTTGTCTCGTGTTACAAGGTAAAAAGAAAGTCATACAGGTTTGGAACGACATGAAGGTGAGTAATTGATGACCCAATTTTCATTTTTGGGTGAACTAGCTCCCTTAACATAAAATTCTCCCGGCTCTCAACAGGTCCGTGGTGAAATATGCTTGGCTAGATTCATTCATCCCCCTGCGCTCCCACCGTCCTCCGAACATCACGCTCCAGAGCCCACTAATGACACAACGCAGCAATTCATATCATTCAAATTATTTCTCCTTTCTTCTCTGCCTAATTCATTCCTTACACTTTTTACCGCACTTGATTAAAAGATAAAGGAAAGCTTATTAAATATTAATAAGTGTGGATTGCTTTTAGGTGCTCAGCGTAATAATAGATTTCTTCCCCCTTTGCTTCACACTGAGCGGATCTAGGTGTGTCCGGCCCGAGCGCCTCTTCATTATCAGTTGTTTAAAGTGAAGCTTTCATTTCACACTTTTTAATTTTTTTTTATGTGTTCACCCCAACCCCCCCACCGCTTACACACACACACACACACACACAGGCTAGTTAAACCTGTCACACTAAAGATGTGCTAGTGAGGCTAGCTAATTAGCGTGAGCGCAACTCAGCAGGTTCACATACTTATTTGATTTTTCCTGACACAAATCACAGCTTAGAAAGGAAAACATTCCTTAATATTGTCAACTCCCACTCTAGAAGTGTAACAGCATTATGAAATACTATGGCAAAGTAATGGCCTATGGTAATAACATGGCGTTTTAATGTATACACGTGGTGGCAGACAGATAAGTGAACTAATATTTGATAATATTTGGCTATTTATTGTGCTTACTTGGCCAAATAACACAAAGATGATTCTGCTTGATGTCAGTTTCAAAATCAGCATTGTCAGTGATATTATGGTACTGCTTGTTTGCATGTATAGAATACTATGGCATGTTTCTGAAGTTTAACATGGGTTGCTCTATCATAACTATAATTTTCTGGTGAAAAAAAAACATGTTTTTGGACATGAATCATGATAATATTATGTTCTTTTAGACATGGTACCATAGCATTGCACCATGAAAATACCATGTTTTTTGTAATCTGATTACAGATTACAAATCTATGTAATCTGATACTTATTCAGTAAAATGAGATGAGATATCATCACTGCTTGTTTTCTTCATATCATGTTGCTTTTCTTAAAACAAGTGAAGATGATTTACGCCATTGCAACATTAAAACAACAGCTGATGTGGGAATTCAAAATAGTATTCCGACTAAACAAAACAGACAGAAGCACCTGCCGAAACCACCTTTGTTTCCACGGTGACAGCTGCACAGACTTATGGGATCTCTTCCTGTGAGTTCCACCTGTTATTTCCTGATGAGGCAAAGCCCTAGAGTCACTCTCACTCCCCAGGATACCTCACTTCTCCTCTTTCGACTGTGTACTCAATCTCCAAAAACTCTTCTAAACGGTACCTGCCTGCACGACCAGTCGATACGGCACCAATCAGTTGGCCTCGACATCAACCTGGAATTGAAAAGTCATCCCACACAGCATGCACTTCCTCCCACACGAACACACACCCACCAGATCCTGATGCACAATCGCCCGAGTGGAACCGCATTAAGAGTGATACAGCGGGATAGACGTGCTTCAGAGTACATGCATGATTAGAGCCTGATAAAAAGACACACGATAAGAGAGACAGCGATGGAGAGAATCACTTTGCATATGGTCTAGGCAGCAAAGGGTGAAACTCATGTCCAAATTCATCAGAGGGAAAAATGACTTCCTCCCCCTCATCTCATTCTTACTTAGTGGAGATGAACAGCTAGAGCCATTCGTGTCTGCTTGCTTTGCCTCATACATCGACATGAGTGCATGATTGCCACTCTGAGAACCTGAGTGCTTGTGCCATTTTAGCTGAGAAAGGATATACACCCAAATTGGCGGTTAGCAGGTGGTTTGTTTTCTTAAACAACACTGGCAGATGTAAAACATTGTCAAATAACCGGAAATAAATGCTTCAGTCAGTTTACTCAAGAGGTGATGGCAGATAAATTATACACACTATGAGAGACGCCGGCTCTCCTGCTGACACGAACAGAATCAGGGCCTTCTAAGGTGAGATGAGACTAAAATAGACGTGTTATGCTCTCCTCTATGGAATCCACACAGTTGTCCAAATGCAACAATGAGCCTCTAGCATACTGGAACTCCTAACTCTGGAGTGATGTAAGAGCTATTTGTGCTCACCGCTGTGACGCCAGAATCACAGTGGGCCATGAAAGGATAATGTGTTTGAGTGGATGTAATAATGGCGGGTTAAGACATTTTTTATAACTTTATAAAAGTGAAAAATATTCTAAGTCAAGTGACTTCAAACAAATTATATATTTTTTGTTTGCCTTTTCTTTTAAATTATTTATTTCTTCATAAATATTAAATTAAATTATATTAAAATATTGTATAATATAAATTGAAGAAATAATATTCAAAGGCGATATGAACAAAAGCAAAATGTTTTAGCAAATAATGTCCATGTCTTTATTGTTAGAACATTTCAAATAATTTATTTTTACAAACACACTTCACCTTCAGTAAAACTATTGATTCTAAATATTCAAAAAAAGTGTATATCGTACGGTTTTAACAGTAAGCAAAATGCACAGAAACCACAATGCATGCAGCAACTTTATAATTTTCAAATAATTTATTTTTACAAACACACTTCACCTTCAGTAAAACTATTGATTCTAAATATTCAAAAAAAAGTGTATATCGTACGGTTTTAACAGTAAGCAAAATGCACAGAAACCACAATGCATGCAGCAACTTTATAATTTCGCATCTGTCACTGTTGCAAAGTTCCAAACTTCCTCTTGTAGCGTAGATATATAGATAAAAACAGAATAAAAGAGCAGGAGAGTAAAATAAATAATGGATTTTCTCTCGTGTGAGAGACTGTTCTTGAACAGAGAGAACCAGACCTGCACCACTGGGTCAGAAGAGCAGAGGTAAAAGATTTGAAAATTTGACCAGGGCCTCTGAGATCCGAGCAGCCTGCGGCCAAACACACACAAACACACACACACACACACACACACACAAATAAAAGCCACATATGCTGTACAAATCGTAGGGGCCTTATACAAATCCAATACAAAGAGTGATGTGTGTGTTTTTTTAAGCGCCTACTCTGTTACTATATGCAGACAGTTCAAAACTTCATCTCCAGAGCCAGCCTGGTCTCATGTTTATACGTAGGTATTAATTACGGAACATTTACAAACACAAAACGTACACTTTTGTATGTTTTTATTAATGCTAAAACGTATAATTTAGACGTATTTCAATGTTTAAAACGTACTAATCGCTATGTATTTTTAGCTAAAAAACATACAAATATTTACGTGTCTTTTTTATCATCAAGATATTCGTATCAATGCATTTTTATCATTTTATCAATAAGCGATTTAGATTTTTAGACCCCTTAACCTACCCATTGTATAGCAAATATGCATTTTTATCATTTTATTAATACGCAATTTAGATTTTTAGACCCCTTAACCTACCCACAAACCTTAAACTACCCATATAGCGAATATAAAAGGACATAAAACGCAAATGACCGAAATACGTAGGAAAATAACCATTTTAGTAACAATATAGCATTAAAATATTTTTATAGTCGCTAATTCCACTCCTACTTATAAACCTAAACATTTCTGTACAGTATAAGAAAAACATGACAGACAGATAAATGCAATTACAATAATTTATTTATTGCAAAAATGTCAAAAGCAGTACCAAAAGTAATCCAAATGACAATGCGTTGCACCCGCAGTCCTCTCTGGCGGAATACAGTAGGTTTGTGTGATCCAGAGCAGAATTTATGTTGTTAATCGCTGAAAATATTATCCAGATAATTTTCCCGATCCACTCCATGAACTCGTGAAGGCACTAGGGATGGGCGGATCGATCCTAAAGTATCGATACTTTCAATACTGGTGTTGTATCGAATGGATCGATCCTCACATAAAAATATCAATTCTAAAGTGCATTTTTTTAACCACTAATTTTATTTATCAAGAAATTCGGTCCATAAAATTTGCTTCTATACTATACTATGCTTCTAGACTATACTAGCGAACAATTGTGTTGGATAGAACTATTTCTTCTGCTCATCGGAACACATGCAAATGCTAAAAGACAGAACCAAGTAGATCTTAAGAAACCATTGCCACATTATTACAATACATTTCATATCATTGTTACTATATATACAATTAATTCAGAAAAATGCATCACGGTTTCCACACAAATATGAAGGAGCAATAGCCTAATAATCAGAAATGTTTCTTGAGCAGCAAATGATAGGCTATAAGAATTATTTCTGAAGGATCATGTGACTGGAGTACAAGACTGGAGTAATGATGCTGAAAATTCAGCTTTGATCACAGATGCATTTTAAATTACATTTTAAAATATATTAAAATAGAAAATAGTTATTTTAATGGTCATATTTCACAATATTGCTGTTTTACTATATTTTTGTTCAAATAAGTGCAGCCTTGGTAAGCATGAGACTTATTTAAAAAAAATTACACAATCTTACAAACCCCAAACTTTTGTGTACATGTAATATTTATTTTAAATAGGCTAGTTTGTGCAAGTAAATTTATTTAAACTGGTTGTTGAAAGTTCAAATGGATTGTGTTATGTTCTGTAATTGGTGTTAATAAATCTGCCAGAAAAAAAATATGCTAAAGTTTCACCTTTAGGAGTACAACAGCCTGGCAGCCTTTTACAAAAATTAACCATGGTTTTATTACAGTAACCACAGTTTACCACAGTATTTGTAGTAAAATTGCAGTAACCACAAATTTACCATGGTAATAATAATAATAATACATTTTAGTACTTAATGTAACACATGTAACACCATGTTTATTTTTCATGAGGTACCCTCAAAGGTGCACATTTGTAACTTATCTACCCTTAAAGCATGCATACTTGTATGGTACTAATATGCTCCCCTTTAGGGGTATAGGTGCACCTTTGAGGTTACTGCCCCAGTAAAGGGCTAAAATACAATTTTATATATATATTTTATTTCTGACAGCGTAAACAAAAAAAGGCCTATGAAAAGTTAAAAAAACATGGCCTTAAAAATCTAATATTAAGTGAGTATAATTACTAATTATATTATTTTAATAATTTAAAATATCAGTTTAGTTTAGAGGTATCGGTATCGATATTGACGATACTGGGCTTGAAAATATCGGTATTGGATCGAAAATAAAATAAGAGGTATCGCCCATCCCTAGAAGGCACGCGTGCATCATTCAAACACAGAAACACGGCATGTCGCAATCTGTGACGAATGCAGGTGAGAGCCAATGAGCGTTTGATTATCCTGCCGTAAAACCTGTCGTTTGAAGCGGCAACATTTGAATTTGTAAAGAGCGCATCAGTCAGCGCGGGCTTTGCTGCTCACGGTCACTGCACTCGCTGCTCGGGATGGAGAAGAAGATCGCTGAAAAAGGCTTGGATTTGGGTCTGTTCTTCGCAGTCGTATGGATTCGGAAGATTTGGATTACAGCGCACTAATAAAATTGTTTCATTTCGTAATTATGTTGCGTTTTTGGTGTATTTTATAGTTCTATTGTCAGTCACAGCATGTCGAGAAAGCGATTTTGTGGCCCATGACAATCAAAGTAAACATTACATGACAAGTAAAGGTTAAATGATTGCAGAAATGTTATTTATTTTAAGGTTTAAAGTGAAGTCGTGTTTAACATTATGTAGGCATATTCTTGGAAATGAGCTGGCAGCAGAAATCACACAACAAAACGAAAAGTTATCATTTCATAAGTAAATGAGTAAACAATTTAATAATGCAATTGAAAACAAGGTAATTCATATGACAACTAAAAACTAATAAAATGAACGCCGCAATTTCAATATTCATAAGGATTCCTTTTTAGGTGTCGTCAATACGTCAGTTTTGTACGCTTAAATACTGAAAATACGTAAGTATTTGTACGTTTAGAGGCTGAAAATACGTCAGTATTGTACGTTTTAGTGCCTGTAAATGTACGTTTTATAGAACCACATTTTA
>NW_015506334.1:209659-228940 GCF_001515645.1 Sinocyclocheilus grahami | reverse complement strand
ATGTAACACCATGTTTATTTTTCATGAGGTACCCTCAAAGGTGCACATTTGTAACTTATCTACCCTTAAAGCATGCATACTTGTATGGTACTAATATGCTCCCCTTTAGGGGTATAGGTGCACCTTTGAGGTTACTGCCCCAGTAAAGGGCTAAAATACAATTTTATATATATATTTTATTTCTGACAGTGTAAACAAAAAAAGGCCTATGAAAAGTAAAAAAAACATGGCCTTAAAAATCTAATATTAAGTGAGTATAATTACTAATTATATTATTTTAATAATTTAAAATATCAGTTTAGTTTAGAGGTATCGGTATCGATATTGACGATACTGGGCTTGAAAATATCGGTATTGGATCGAAAATAAAATAAGAGGTATCGCCCATCCCTAGAAGGCACGCGTGCATCATTCAAACACAGAAACACGGCATGTCGCAATCTGTGACGAATGCAGGTGAGAGCCAACGAGCGTTTGATTATCCTGCCGTAAAACCTGTCGTTTGAAGCGGCAACATTTGAATTTGTAAAGAGCGCATCAGTCAGCGCGGGCTTTGCTGCTCACGGTCACTGCACTCGCTGCTCGGGATGGAGAAGAAGATCGCTGAAAAAGGCTTGGATTTGGGTCTGTTCTTCGCAGTCGTATGGATTCGGAAGATTTGGATTACAGCGCACTAATAAAATTGTTTCATTTCGTAATTATGTTGCGTTTTTGGTGTATTTTATAGTTCTATTGTCAGTCACAGCATGTCGAGAAAGCGATTTTGTGGCCCATGACAATCAAAGTAAACATTACATGACAAGTAAAGGTTAAATGATTGCAGAAATGTTATTTATTTTAAGGTTTAAAGTGAAGTCGTGTTTAACATTATGTAGGCATATTCTTGGAAATGAGCTGGCAGCAGAAATCACACAACAAAACGAAAAGTTATCATTTCATAAGTAAATGAGTAAACAATTTAATAATGCAATTGAAAACAAGGAAATTCATATGACAACTAAAAACTAATAAAATGAACGCCGCAATTTCAATATTCATAAGGATTCCTTTTTAGGTGTCGTCAATACGTCAGTTTTGTACGCTTAAATACTGAAAATACGTAAGTATTTGTACGTTTAGAGGCTGAAAATACGTCAGTATTGTACGTTTTAGTGCCTGTAAATGTACGTTTTATAGAACCACATTTTATGTAAAATACATACGAATTATCATGAATAAAATGAACGCCGCAATTTCAATATTCATAAGGATTCCTTTTTAGGTGTCGTCAATACGTCAGTTTTGTACGCTTAAATACTGAAAATACGTAAGTATTTGTACGTTTAGAGGCTGAAAATACGTCAGTATTGTACGTTTTAGTGCCTGTAAATGTACGTTTTATAGAACCACATTTTATGTAAAATACATACGAATTATCATGAGATCACATTGCCAGAGCTGCTCTGAAAGTCACTCCACAAGCATTTTACCATTTCATCTGAGAAAACTCATCAGATATAACCAGAAACTCGAAGGTCTTCACTAACACCCCAAAATAAATGTTTATTTTAACTTTTTGTTCGCCAAAAATTAAAGGAGTTGTTACATTTACATTTAATTATACATTATAAAAGATTAATTAAATTATTAAAGTTTTATGCATTCATTTGATCACCACTATTGTTGGTACTAAATTTGTATGAAATCTTAAAACAGAATCCAGATTTTTTTTTTTTATAAATTAAAAAAAAAATAAAACAGACAGCACAGAATTTCTGAAAAATCCTGTTATTGTTCGAATTTGCATACATTATTCAATTTTTACAGTTTTATGAATTCAACTGATTAGATTTGCATTACTAAAACAACAACAAATTGAAGGAAACAATAAAACAGATTTCATAAGGCCCTATCAAAAGAGAAATATGTTTTTCGATTCAGATGGTGAAGTTACAAAATGTGGTAGCCAACTAGATAATACAGCCAAACCTTGACCTCTCTGTCCTCATGCATTTGTCTGCTCACACAACAGCAGCTTCGAGTATGAAAGCACTGCAATGAATCAGATTCATAAGCACTGTTAATCTCGAAATATCTTCTATTGCAGACATTTTATAATATGATATTGATTTTTTGTACTTTAACAAGAACAAGTCCATGTGCACAATATCGGATCTGATACTGATATCAGCCTAGTATAATTCAATGCTGATTCTAATCAACAATCCGAAAGCTTCTCCCCAATAATGGTGCTACAAAAGCTGCTACTATTCTGTATTGTGTCAAAGAGAAAGTTCCGGCTTGTTAAAGTGCTGAGACAATGACAAGTGTGTGTGTGTGTGTGTGTGTGTGTGTGTGTGTGAGAGAGAGTAACAGCTCAACCATGCCATCAGCGTGACATGATGGCAGTGGTTGTTTGCCTGTAATAGGGCTGGTGGGCGGCACAGCTCTCCACATCTTTCCCGCTGTTCTAAGGACATACTGACACTCCATGCACATTCACCACTACAACTACCAACCCCCACACACACATGCACAGCTTGTCTAAACGTCTACCATCTTATCTTCCACAAACATCACCCTTCCGGCTATTATCGCACAATTTGTGTTAAAATTTTGCTGAAAATTACATATAATGAGCACTGACTACAGGAACACAAGCTTTAATTATTTGGGTATGAGAGGACATTTTGTTCTTGTTTAATGATGTCTTAACAAACAAATTATTCACTTGTCTGCATCCATATTGGTTTTATTTCTTCAAAAAGTCTTATGCATGCATATTACTCATATCTTTCCAAACTTGTATGACTGACTTTTCCTGCATGGCACACAATATCCCAGTCAATTATTTCAGTAGAGTCAACTGGGGCTGGGGCTATTACAAAATAACATAAAAGCACCATAAAAAAAGTGTCAATTTCACCATATTTTTCACCAGATTTCACTTCCAAACCTTTGAAGCCATATGATAGCTTTCTGGAAGAAACATATGGAAATTGTTTAGCAAAGGATCACACTTTTCAGTCAAATCTTTTGAATCAATCAGTTGGTCACCATTCAAAACCAGTGTAAATGAATCAGGCTGAAATGATTCTTGAGTTCAACTCACTAGAGGGCATTTAAATGTATCTGTTTCTCACACAAAGCTATCGTATGACTTCAGAAAACTTTGAATTAAGCGAAAGATTCACTTTAAGGACCACTTTATGTGTTGCTTTTGAGTCTGGCAATATGGGCAGTCGTGGCCTAATGGTTAGAGAGTCTGACTTGTAACCCAAAGGTTGTGGGTTCAAGTTTCGGTGTGTGTGTGTGTGTGTGTGTGTGTGTGTGTGTTCATTACTCATTGCTGTGTGTGTGTGCACTTGGATGGGTTAAATGCAGAGTACAAATTCTGAGTATGGGTCACCATACTTGGCTGCACGTCACTTTTACTTTCGTGAAAGAGTGTCCAGAAACATCTTCAAAAACTCCACTTTGGTGTTGCACAGAATAAAGTCATACTGTCACACACACAAAAAATCCACTTTTCTGGCTCTGTATCAGTTATATTTTTCTGACAACAGCAAATGTGCCATCCCATGCTCACACACAGACCTTAACAAAAGGATCCAGTGGTTGTGCTTTCTCTTTTTTCCCTCGTATCTAATCTGACCAAGTCCATAAACAGAAAGGAGATATAAAAGGGACTGTAATAGCTCACTGCCCATCAAATTACACAAGACTTGCTGATACCCTCTACACGGCATCATGGGTAAACATATATAATACCTCGGCCACATTCTAGGACGAGATGACCCTTCAGAGCCCCCTCTTATAGAACTGGTCTCTGAATAGATCTGCCATGGAGAGGACAGACGGGTCCTGACAATGGACAGCACTCCGCTAACTTGAAAATAGGACTTAACTGAATGACTCAACAAGAAAAAGGCATTGCTGATGATTACATTGATAGTGTGAGAATGATTTTCCTTGGCTATAGGAATCGTTCACCCAATCGTTCACCCAAAAATGCCTTAGGCTATTCAAGATGTAGATGAGTTTGTTTCTTCATGGGAACAGATTTGGATAAATTTAGCATTACATCACTTGCTTACCAATGGATCCTCTGCAGTGAATGGGTGCCGTCAGAATGAGAGTCCAAGCAGCTGATAAAAGCAATAATCCACAAGTAATCCACACGACGCCAATCCATCAATTAATGTCTTGCGAAGTGAAAAGCTGTGCATTTGTAAGAAACAAATCCATCAGGCCATAATCCTTAACGCAAAAGTCCATTCGCTGTTGTCTTCTCACATCAAAATCCATCAACAAATTTGTTTAGAACTGTTTTGGACTGTTTTCGCTTGTAAAAGGTGCTTAATCTGTGAGTATTTCTCTCCTGATTCAAACGAGACAAATTTAATAATAAAATTGAGCCCAAATGAGAAAGCTTGTATCTTAAAATAAGATGTAAACTTCATTGAGCTTTTTTTATCCCTTTTAGACAGTAATGAGTGAATTAATGAATAACATGACAACTACACTGAAGCTACAGGCCCCAAGATGCTCTCAAACAGCCATCATAACGTTTTTCACGTAACTGCTAAGAGAGCTCACGTCTTTAAATGTAAATGAGAAGACTTTGTGCTTTAAACAGACATGCTATTAAATCACATGTATAGTGCCTGCTGGTGTTGCATTTTAAAGGCTTCCCTGGCTTTCTGTGACGGAGTAGAGTAGTGTCGTACACAGAGCATGTGACAGCTCAGACTGTAATTAACACTGACTGCATGTTAGTTTAAACAAAAATGGAAATTATGTCATTACTAACCCATATGATTTTCTTTCTTTTGTTGAATACAAAAGGAGATGATGTGAAAAGCAATTGAGCTGCTGCTTTTTATAAAATAAAAATGGACAGTGATTTTCAAGCTCATTAATATAGTCTGTTTGACTCATGCAGTGTATTTCAAGTCTACTTATGCAAGAAACAGACCAAAACTGAAGTCATTACTCGCTTATAATCTTTTCCTTCTTGGCATTGGCATTTGCATATATTCAAATATGCATGGATTATTTTTTAAGACTCTTTTATCGTGCTTTTATTTTGTCCTTTTTGAAAAAATTTCCATTGGAGTGACATTAAGGTAAACAAATGATGATAGAGTTTACATTTTTTGGGTGAACTATTTCTTTAAGAACTCTCTCTTTAAATACATATGATAGAAAAGCAGCTGCATCATCAGCGGTCTGAAACAATACAATACAATACAATACAATGCAATAAAATAAAATAAAAAAATTTCAAGGTGGCAGATGAAACGGAGAAAAATCACTTAATGTTTTTTTTATGTAGAATACATTTTATTAGAGTAATGTATTAGAGTGTTGCATAATTGGCTCTCTAACATCCTACTGTCAAACTCGATCAATAGTTAGTCAAGTCTCTTCTCTATTTGTGTTGCATGTGGAGTTGCTGCCAATGTAGATAGAGCACTCTAATGAAGTCATTTATAGGGTTTGATTTTATTGAGGTTGTTTTGGATTAGAGCTACCATCTTAAAAAGCTGCAGTTCCTTTGGTTCAGTTACATTATGCAATAATGCAATAACTCTATTACACATGTGTTAAACAGGCAGGTTACATGTTGGGGTTGTGGGCAGTTAGCATGTTTAGGGAAATGCAGGGCTTTACAATTGCCTGCAGCTAGATATTCTGCTGCAGCTGCTAATGCTAATTACACTGTACGCTAAACAGGTACCTTGTGCAACTCCACACTACACAATTACATCTATGCAGTTTCCACCTCAGAATAAAAATAAACTGATAAATGTGAGATGAAGTATAAAATCTGAAATAAACTCACATTGTGACATGTAAGGTCATACTGTGAGATATAAAATCACAATTATGAGAAATAAAAGATTGACTGTGGGACCTGAAGTCACAATTATAAGGAATAAAGTCATAGCTGACATATTTTGTTTTACTCTGAGATAAAATGGCTTCCATATTCCATATAGTTTAAGTGGTATTACCTGAAAGAGGTTACCTGTAACATTAGTTACTGATAGTAAAGATTGACGCACAAACTGCAAGCCTCATGCCATGCATATTTAGCACTAATTTAACACTCTGAACTGAAATGTGAATTTCTAATTGTCAAAGATTTTCTGACAGGTAACTAAAAGAAAAAAAAGAGAATATAATTTCCCTCAAATTCTAGTGGTGAGGTCACGAAGCCTTTAAATAAACACCCTAAATCTCCCCCATGTGATCACAGATTGACTGAACGTGCGCAACCACATAAAAGAAACAAAATGTCTTAAAGGGTGAATTGCTTGGAATTCTTCCAAGAAATGTATTTTAAGATGCATACACAAAAAGAGAAGGAATAAAGTGTTTGAGTGTGTTGTGCTATGTGTGCATTTATGTGCATGCCGATGTGTGTTCCGGGGAACAGATTTTGGTGTGATTTTCACAAAACAGCTGGAGTTGCTGTTTGTCCCACTGTGGTTTGGCACGGTAGCATTTACTGCCACCAAAATGAAAACTAATTCTCCTGACTAGACAAATTCCAGATTGAGAAAACAGATTGAAAAGATGTCCCACTGTAGAAAAGACACATGTGTCGATGTGGAGCCTGGTCTATTCCCAGCAGAGCTGAAAGAGCTCGGTGACCCACTCATGATGGGGAACTTTTCCAAAATTCCTCTGTTGAGTTGTAAACCAGGAGAGCAGAGAGGAACAGAACAGAACAACAAACATTCTCCCGGGTGAGCTGAGGATAAGTTTTCAATTACCATATCAACTCTTACAGGCTCTTTACCTGTACACATGTTCGTCTGCATGTTTATTATAAGGAACAATGCAGGATCAATGACAGCAAGCACATGGAATCTGCTCCCACAGAATTCTGAAAAAACTCTGACAAATATTTCTAACATCCATCATTCACAACATTTTACATCCTCCAGCTCTTGTATGTTCTGCTATTTGTTGTCACTCATTATTATTGCATTTTCAGTTGAAGCTATGGCCTTGCGGTTATTGCACATGTGTTTATACATTGATGCAAGTTTGGATCTGGTTTGCAAAATTTCCAGATCCTATTCCTCATCCTTTCCCGTACTAATCAAAGAGTGAGTGAATGAATAAAATGATAAATTAAATAAAACTAGAAATGAATATTCCCCCTTTCTTAAAAAAAAAATAATAATAATAATATATTATACAACAAAAACAACAACATTAATAATAACAATAACCGCTAATTTTGAATAAACATTGTTTGATTAACTGAATATTAACATAACTGAATATGTTTGGCTAATTTAATTAAGGCTGGGAATTATAGTCATTTAAATTATAATTTAATTATTCTAGTTCTGATTCTTCTTCCAAAAATAAATAAAGTTTTACTGTTTTAATTTTTTTTTATTACTTTAATTACAAATGGATTACAACAGAACTCTGTTCCAAATACGCATTTCTAATTAGTGGTGCAGGAAACATTCTCTCAACTTTTTTTTTCTTCTTTTTTTACTGTTCTGAATAAGAAATGGTAAATGATTCCCAACCTTATTGACCATTGTTCAAGTTCTTAATAGAGCTGTAGAATTCTCAACTCCATTTGACACATTTACCACATTTAAATAATTCAGTGGAACTCCTCCAAAATCAGTCGAGCAAACATTAAAAAGTTCACAAACTCTGTGAGGGTCACGTCAGCTTAATTACTCACCTCCAGCACCGGGCACTACTCTGCTGTCTCTTTTAAGGGATCCTTAATTAGAAATGGCAGCGAAGGAACCCATGTCTCTGGCCTTTGTCTCACTTTTCTGCTTATTCTCTCCATCATGCAGCGACAATCACAGCATTTTCTATTGCCTCTTTCCGATTCATTAAAAGCCATCCCTCTCTCTCTCTCTCTCTCTCTCTCTCTCTCCTCAGGAATAAGCTTTCACTCACCACTCGAGTCACTGCATTTCATTTCTATTGATCTGTTGAGATCAGCCAGCAAGTGCAGTTCGGTACACATTTTGGTGACTATTAGGCTGTTTTCGATTATTTGGTCTGAACTCGAGCTCAATTCCACCAACATCCCCTGCACCCGCTGGTCTCTTTACACATTGCACTTTTGGGTGAAAACTGCAGTAAGTTTGCATCATCAAAGTGAGCACCACCGAATGCCCCTCTAATGCTGCTGTTTACCACCATAGCCAGTCAATGTGTAACGGGGCTGACGAGACATGAGACGTGCAGATCCATTCGCAAAGCTTTATTTTGGAGAAGACAGAGACGTGGTCATAAAGCAGGCAGGGTCAAACAGTGGCAGACAGGTATATGGCGGGCAAGACACAAGAATAGTCCTAGGGCTAGCGTAGGTCAATGAACGGCAGACAGAATCAAAAGAGGGGCAAGACTAAAGGAGAAATCCAGGAAACCAGGCGAAGATCAGAAACCGAGAAAAAGGCTAAGGCTAAGGCTGAGGGCTCTGTAGTGTAGCTATCCAAAGATATGTGCTAAAACAATACTCGGCCGAGGGAAGGGATCAGAGTGAGTGTTAAATAGTGAGGGAGTGATATGAAACAGCTGGGTGCAATCAGTGTTAACAGCTGTGTGCAATCCGTGCTGAGTGCAATCAGTGCAATGAATGATGGGATATGTAGTCCGGGGTGATGTGCAACAGTGTGTAGTGCGAGAGTCAATGAAATTGGAAAGGGTGACCTCTGATGGCTAGCAGATGGAAGTTCATGGACTGGATTCGTGACACAATGGAAGATGGAGGAGATGCCAGTAACTGAAGCATTTTCACTTTGAATTTTCTACCAAGACTTCACACATACCCATACAGAACCACATTTGCAAAAGCAGGATCATTTTCCAAAAAAAAAAAAAAAAAAGTTGATTTCCCCAAAAAAGTTGGGGAAATCAAAAAACACAAAAGCAGACTAAAATAAATAAATGATAACATAAAATATGTGTAATGATTTATTGTTGCAACAAACAAAATGTAATGTGAATGACACATTTACCAATTGGACAACTTTTTTATCAATCAATCAATCAATCAATCAATCAATCAATGAAAAAATATACGTCACCATATTTTAAGAACGACTCCTCTGCTCTGCTATAATATTTGACTGTCTAAGCACATGGAGACTGAAACTGTATGTCACTAATACATTCCCATTTTAGAATTAGATAACCCTCATAACACTTCTGAAGCATGAACTTGAACTGATCCAGATATACATTAAAAGATGTCACATGAAAGTGCCCTTACTGTGGTTCAGAGTTAAAAGAAATCCTAATATAAAAATAAACAAGGAAGAAAAAGAAAACCTTGATTGAACTTTCCAATCCTCTACAGTAGACCACAGCAGTAAACCAAACCAGCAGGCCTCATGTCAAAACCATCCCATCCTTAATTCCTGGAAGATCTGGAAAAAAATGGGACGGTGGAGTCCTTTTTTTTTAAAGATTTGCTCTCTTTAGATGAAGGCAGGGAATTTTGGTTGCTGTGCAGTTCTGTGCACTCACTGTCCCTGAGCTGAGACCGCTCCGTCGCTCATGTACAGTGACCGGCCTACTTACTGCGACAGCCACATGGCTACACAAACAGGCCAGGAATAGCGTGGCGGTATCAATATGCTATTTATAATAACTGGATGCATAAATTACATTTGTCAAAAAGAGAGTGAGGAAAGAAGGAAGCAACCTAGTTTGCGGCCTTCGTTTGTTGTCATGTTGAATTTCTTATGTGCGATCTCTCTTTGCTTGCCTCTCCCCCTCTCTCATTAAAAGCTGGCACTTGAGCTATCGGGTAATGAAGGTGAGGAGGCTTCAAAGTGCAGTCTCAGGGGGCCAGGGGCCAGGGGCCAGACACCATACTTGTGCAGAAGAGTGAGACATTTGACAATTCAGAGCTCTAATAAACTCCTTGTCTAAGAGAAGGAAGCTTACGGGCTTGTTTATGCAGAGGCAGGTGGGTACGAAGCATGGATGGTGGCACATGGATCGGCTGACTCAATCTCTCTGGACTGGAGACGGGCCAGCAGCTCGGCTGGGCCTACCAGGACTCTCTGTTCATCTATTGGAAGGTTAATGCACCCAGCGGTGCAGTGGACGAATTATTACATATTCCTCTGGTGTCCGCAGACCGAGTTGTTTTAGATACACCAGTTATGACCCGGACTTCATTTAGCACTGACCTGAGCTGACAGGATTCTGGCATGAGAAATGTTTTTGAAAAGGTGCCATAAAGAGATACAGATGATGCAGATTTGCTAAAAACATTATCACCTTTGCAACACAACACAATAGAAAGTGTTGGATTTCTAATGGCCGTTCTGTTTTATCTTGTTTCCAGAAAAGAGTTTACCGCCTTTACATCTATACAATACACATTATGACTCGAAACAATGAAATGCATTACAGTATTATGACTAGAGTGGGACTGAAACCACACAAAATGCATAGCATTTCTGATGAGTTTCAATACATTATGCAAGGTTCACTCCAAAAGTTTCAGATTTTCCACCAATTTAGACTGCTTCTTAATTAATTGAATTGTAGGTATGAAATAAATTAATCAATTAATGCATTATGTATTTATTTTTAAATAAATACATATTTATTATTATAATGTAGATAATGTAAATAAATACAATTAGATAAATAGATAATGTAAATGAATTACTAAATCAATAAACAAATAAAAAGACAGATTAATGCAGAATTGATTTATTTGTTTAATAAAATAATACTAAAAAACAAATAAATCCATAATGCATTATTTCTTTATTTGTAAATAAATGCATATTCATTATTATGATGTAGGGAAATAAATAAATAAAGAACAAAGAATGCAGTATTTATTTATTAAAATAATAAAAACAAACAAATAAATGCATAATACATGCATTACTTATTTATTTTTTAATAAATACTTATTCATTATTATACTGTAGGGCATTAAACAAGTAGGGCATTAAACAAACAAACAAACAAACAAACAAACAAACAAAAATAATAAATAAATAGATACATAGATAGAAAAATAAATAAATAAAGTACTATTTTATACATGGGGTCTCAGAAACCACAAACCTAAATAATTTAATATTTTTAATTAAATGACTTGCACGTAATTAAGTAATTTTGCTTATAGTCAGTTCTCATAAGATTAAGAAACCTGACAGTTAAGCTATGAAAAGTGCTATAGGGTCTCTGAGAGCCAGAACAGAATATGCTTTTAAAATATCAGTCTAAGTTGACTTAACTCTATCTGAAGTAGCCACGTGCGGGTAATACCTGCATGTTTTACAAGTGTGTGACACGGCATGAAATCAATTCTACAGAAAAGTCCAAGCGTAACCTGACTGCTACAAGAGAAAATAAAAACCCTCAGACCTTATTTAAGCTCCTTACATTCCCAGACCTGAAGTCATAACTGCAGAATGCACTCAAAGGCCTCCCATCCATCCACGATTTACTGCAAAGTTCTATTGACACACAGAGACTCAGGTCTTGGAAACTAATCCACTTATCAGTCCTTTGTATCGCCGAGTACACTGCCGGCAGTCGAGTGCCAGATGCATCTCGGTCTCATCAGCACTGCCTCTCCCTTCCGGCAGTGAATGTAACGCTCAGGTCCACAAAGGAATAAAAATGAGCCGGCATCAATTTGCGATGTTTACCGGAAAGGCCTCTGATTACCCCAAACATTTATTGGTTTTCATTGTGCTGATTTATTTATGTGTGTTAAGCGATGAATGGCAAGCGAGACGGGTTTTATTACTCATCTTTTATGAGAGGAAGAGAGAGAGAGAGCAAGACCGAGAGAGATAAGAGTTTGAGAAGGCAAGGCTGGCAATGGTCAAGCCTTGCCAGGTTCAATAATGTATTCATCGGTGAGAAATGGGAACCTTTCATTTTGTTCTCCACTTCCATATCGCAATGCCACCAAGAGACTTTTTTCAAATGGGAGATTTAATTAAGGCAATGGCAACACAGTGAAAAACTTTTCCCTTGATCAGAGTTGAGAGATGCTATTAGAAGCTATAAGTCTCTGGCATCAAACTTGCAGATGGAGGCCTGGCACTGTACTGCTGGAAAGTATGAAATCAATTAGGCATAAATCAATGCGGACTCAGTTGTCGGCTGTACAAAGTTCCATTTCACTTCAAGGATTCCATGGAATGTCTCCCCGAACTTCATTGATTATGTACAATGTACATCCTTAAAACAACCTGTCAGTCACCATTGTTTGATAATAGTAGGGACAGTTCAACCCCCAAATTAAAATAATTTATATAATCATTTGCTCAGCCTCATGTCATTCCAAATCTATATAACACAAACTAAGATGTTTAGTAGAATGTATGAGCTTTTCATTCAGTTAAAGTGAATGAAGACCAAGAGCTATCAAACTCAAAAAGAACCATGAAAGCATCAGAAGTCCGCTCTTTTTGCAGGTTATTTTGTTACATCAGTAGTTGACCACAAGTGTTTTTATAATGAGTTATGATGAGTCATTTATGCAAATCAATACATTTGTTTAAAAAGTATTTTCATCCAGGAATAATCATTCACTCAACTGAACCGATTCATTAGAGAAAATGCTGATTCATTCAAGAAAGCCATAAAAAAGCTCGACCATAGCCGTGGAAACATATTTTATCTGGGGGGTGCTGGGGGTGGGGCTTGATGTTGCAGGGTGGGGCCATGGTGGGGGATTTTTGACAAAATCCTAATATGTGACCCTGGATCACAAAACCAGTCTTAAGTCGCTGGGGTATATTTGTAGCAATAGCCAAAAAAAACATTGTATGGGTCAGAATTATTGATTTTTCTTTTATGGCAAAAATCATTAGGATATTAAGTAAAGATCATGTTCCATGAATATATTTAGTAAATTTCCTACTGTAAATATGTTACAACTTAATTTTTAAATACAATAGGTTAAATACAAATTCAGTCTTATTAAAATATTTAATGTCATAATATGGCAGCCTACTTGCCTTACTTATGATGTGAGTAGTTAATAGATTACATTAGGCTACAGTGGTTTGAGCACATTTGACCAGAGACAAGAGCGCAATTAAAGAGCTGTGCTTATGTGAAGTGAGAAATCTTCGAAAAACGGCTCATATAAAGAATGAGGACTTGAATGTTTTTTACAAGTCTGAATGTAAAATTACGGTAATATTGCGTGAACATTTCACATGGAATTCTGTCAGCGTGAGGGGGAGATGTAGGGACGTGCGCCACGAGGCACCCAAGAAAATTACAACTTTTCGAAAATTACAACAATCACAAAAATTTAAGTATCTTGGGGATGATCGAGGGGCACAAGGAAAATCTCAGACCCGGCCCTGTGGCGGGGGGTGCTGCAGCACCCTCAGCACCTCTCTCACGGCCATGTGCTCGACTAAAAGTCGCAGCGCGTTATAATGCGTGAGACAGCAGCATACAATGAACAATAAATAACACGTAGCATCACAAACAAATGTCATAACCCTTTTAAAACATTTCATATTATTATAGACACTATTTTCATATTATTTTATAGTTTTTTATTTACTGCGTGTATTTGTGAAAATGATTCGGACATATTTTTTGCCAATGCAAAAATTCTGTATAATATGCCAATACAAAGTACGACAGGCTTTCTCCAGGTCTTTATCACTTCATTAAAATTATGCAAAACAAAACGACAAAGATTTACTTTCACGAGCCGTCACATATTTGCGAGCTTGCAGCAGGAATCTCTTAAGCAAGAATGAGAAGTTTAAAGCTTACAGGCTTCCGTACGGTCTTTATCACTTCATTAAAATTATGCAAAACAAAACGACAAAGGTTTACTTTCACGAGCCGTCACATATTTGCGAGCTTGCAGCAGGAATCTCTTAAGCAAGAATGAGAAGTTTAAAGCTTACAGGCTTCCGTAAGTCGTCCATCGTAATTTTGCATTAAGACACATAACATTTAATTCAGAGCAAAAACAGTAAGCAATTACCAATAATGTGCATAAAATCTAAGTATGTGTTTATACATATACACAACATTTCCAGAAACTGCATGACTCATTTTTTGTAGAATGAAAAAGGAGTTATAATAAAAAATAAAAGTGTTTAAAACACTACAGGATGCTCTTCTCTCCTGTCATGCTGCTTTGGCTCAGTGTAGTTTTGCATTGAAATATTGAGAATATAAAATGTGATTTGCAGTTCCAGCACAAAGCCACAAAACTGCATTTACTATATATAATTCACTTTAAGTCAATACAGTCTCAAAATTACTGAGTTGCCATTGAGGAAAATTATTGAGAAGAAACACCTGTGTATGCAGAACATCTACTCTTATGAACATTTAATGCCTGTTTAAATGAATTGGAAAATCTAATTTGTTCAACAGGGAAAAATAAATAAATAAATACAATAAAAAATTATTTGATCAACGTCAAGTCCCTTTTACCTTTGTACTGTCTCCCCCTACTCCTCACAGAGTTGTCTGAATATTTAATATGTATTTTATGTTTTATTTATAGGGTGTTCAGAAATAATATAAGTGCTGTTTAACACATTCAAATACACTGCTGTTCAAAAGTTTGGGGTTGTTTATGAAAGACGTCTTACCAAGGCTGATAAAAAAACACACCATAAAACATAATATTGCGAAATATTAAAGCTTAGAATAACTTAAAATTAATATAACTTAAAACAACTTAACTTGTATTGTATAATTGTACTGTAAATTGTATAATTAAAAAAAAAGTTAAAAATGTAATTTATTCCTGGTGGCAAAGCTAAATTTCAATCAATGATCAATTGACTTGTTTATAAAGACAGTAGCTTGATTCATTCTTGAATACATTCCTATTTTTGAAAGAATCAATTTGGTTGAGTCATTTCTTAATGAATCAGTGTTTTTTTAATTGAATTTGGCTGAGTGAATGATTCATTGATTCATCCATAAAGGCAGTAACTTGCTTCTTTATCATTCTTGTCATTAACATGTGCCTTGATATTCTCAAAGACATTTATGAAGGCCACAGATTGGACCTTTCAGAGTTGAGTCCTGCAATTCTTTTGACATGAATGCAGCCCAGTGCCACAAGTCATACATGATCATTCTGATGGCATAAATTCATTTTGTCAAACATGACCTTTTATGTTGTCAGGTACATGGCTGGGAGAGGACGCTGGAGGTTTATGTAAGATGATGTATGGTATTAAAAAATGAGTTAATGTTGAACATAGACTATATCACGGTGAAGAGTGCTGTCAAATGTAAACTTGTTTCACTGAGGCTGCACAACGTGGGCATATGCTTCAGCTCACAACATCTGAAGTGACATTGTGAATTTGACAAGCCCTCGCTGTGTTACACAATACATTCATTGTTTTTGGGTGCCGTTTGCACTGTATCATTCTGTGTTATATTACTCTTTATAAAATATAACAAGTACTGTATTCAGCTAGCAGGAACCCTTTTTTGCTCTTTTTTTTTTGGTTGTTGCAGGTGATCAGTCGATATTGGTCATGATTACATGAACCAGGTGTCACATAAGGGATGTAGGTGACAGTTTATGACAATAAGGTCCTGAGAGTTTGGCTATAGGGTGGGCCGTTCCCATATATGAGGAATGAGCTGCCATTCACGCTCAGCATATTGATCGGAGACCCTCGGATCAAGATTTATGAGATCTATCCATCTCCCGCTTGATGTGGAAGTTGTCATCATTCTGTAAAAGTTCCGCCTACTCCATTGCTGTGATTTGTGACCCCTGAGTTGTCGCATCATCAACTTGAAGGCCACGCAGTGAAATCAAGTATATTGGACTGTTTGCAGGTATACTGCAGTTATGGTTAAATTTAGAGAAAAGAGGGCCCAACCTACATTTTAGTTACCTGGTTGCTGCCTATTAAACGTCCTTAAATGGATAGTTCAGGTCTCATGAATTCCAAAAACTGCATGACTTATTTCTGTGGAACGAAAAGGGTGTGTGTGTGTGTGTGTAAGTTGTTAAACAGCCGGGCGTGTGTTGAATGTCAGAAGAACTGTGGGGCTTCCAGGTGGCCATGAGAAACTGAGGATTATCTGAGAACATTGAGTTTAAAAGTAACAAAACAAACATTAATTAGCCTTCCCATGATCCTTTACAAGCCTCCCATCTATTACGTACCGCATATCAACAGATGTCTTACGAATGTGGGGTTAAAGAAAAGAGAGAAAATAGAAAATGTGGGCAGCCGGCCACACCCTCGTGCTTGTTTATCTGTACAGGAAGCATCAGGTGCCAAGCAGTCTGCCATTTTTTAATGATTGATAATGGCATCTCTTGAGAGTTGAGCTGAAACAAGCACAGGAAATGCTGAAAGGATATTAGCCGGGGCATCTCCATGCATTCAATCTTGTATTTATGTGACCGTCACTCCAATAACCTGGACATGATTTTGTCATTTATACAATGACGCTGTTTTACAGTTGATAATTATTATAATTATCATCAATCATGCCATTGTTACCATTGTTTTCATTAGTATGCTTATTATTGTCCTCAAACAATCAAAAATATAAACCATAACTTTCATTACCTTTGTGATATTATTTGTTGTTAACATCATTGCAGGCCTTGGCAGTGTACATTTTAGTCTATTTGCGATTAAAAATAAATGTGTACGAACTGTAAAATGTATTTTGCACATGTGTGAACATGTGTGAACCAAATAGTCCTTAAAATCCTGAAATTTAAGGTCATAAAAATGTACATTCAAAACCTTGCATTTTATGAAAATTTTAGTCTTTAAAATCTTAAATGTTATAACAAATGTCTTAATTATAATTTTAAGAGGTCTTCAATTTGGGAAAGAAAAACAGGAGTAGCAATACATTCTCTGGCCACATGTCACGTCACTATAATCTGATTATGAAACTTCAAAAGGCTATGATTCCATACGAGCGCTGCGAGTTTAAAACAAACAAAAAAAAGGTTTCCGAACAGTTCTCAACCAATTAATTCTGTAAATTTATGACAATAGATTGCTTATGAGCTACTGTTGATGAAAAATGGCAATATTTACTTTATGATGTTTATATTGATATGTTGTAGATGAGTGAATATTTTATATCCCTTGGAATGAGCTGGCAATAGAAAAGCATAGACATTTCAAAATAAGGGTCTCAGTGTATTATAGGCTTGCTTATAATTAAAAGTACCACATTATGCGTAAAGTATTTATTTATTTATTTTCCCTGTTTAACATTAGTATTTTGGTTACAAAAAAAACATCTAGCATTTAATTTAAAGCAAACTCTTGTGGCTTCTGTCTGACCCAGCCTGTCACAGGAAGGAAATACTTAAATTATTATTTAACACATTATTACAGTCCCTTAATTAAGGAAAAGACATTATTTGAGACATTTTCATTGTGCTTCAAAGTTTTTTTAAAGTGCTCCTAAATGTTTCAACTTAGGAACATGTGCTGTAAGCCTCAAGCCCTGCATAGTTTTCCTAATATAAGCCCATCATCCATCTCAGATCTCATATATATATATATATATATATATATATATATATATATATATATATATATAAACTTGCACATGGATGCAGATGAAACCAGGTTATAATCATACACCCCTGCAGTTCACAAGCCTGCTGGCCTCCACCAATCAGCTCACTGCGTTTGTTTTATAGACTGTAATTTCGGTCTTCTTGCCCGCTTATCACACAGCTCTGAGAAAAGAAGGTCTTCTTATTCTGCTCTTGCATTTCTGAGTCATTACGGCCTGAGGGACTTTAGGACTTCATGATAAAGCAAACAAATGGCTCATAATCACAGTCGTAATGTGGATATGGGTGTCATTAGCAATGCTATTTATTTCCCCAGCGCTAGTCGAGCGAGCACGGCTCTCAATTTCCCTCCATTTCCCTCACCCTCCCTCTTTTCTTGTCAGTGTGACTTATTGTCTCTGACAAGAACAACAGCTCCTCCTTCCCATTCACGCTGATCCCTCGAACCCTACAGCATGGTGCTGCTCATTTGTGCAGCTTTGAGAAAGCCGCAGCTGATCCAGAGTCAGTGCTAGCGATCTGGCGGATAAACGCAATGGTGCTCTAGAGCCGCTGCAAAACACCACGAGACAAGAGAGCAGAGCCTTGGATTAGCCACACAGATCACCAAGCCAGGCCGTAAAACTGAAATGGATCATGGAAGCATTTCAAAGCAGGATACCATTGCAAATAGATTCAATGAAACCCTGGCGAGACAAATAAGGGACACCTAAGATGTGGGCAGACCTTCAAGCATAAAGAGAGTCTCTCAAAAGAGAGACTGCCTTTTCATGTAGGGTCAAGAGAGACATAACTTGCTGCCACTATTCTGTCTTACCGCACAAAAGATGAGTACACCCAAAAATACAAAAACAGGGGCATGTCAGTATGTTGCATCACTCTCAGAGATATCATCAGCTTACTGTCACCTCAAAATGGTGTTGAGCTCTCCATCACTCTTCCAGGGACCAGCATGAACCCTCTCTCGCAAAGAATCATATTCCTTATTTTGTATAAATTCAAAGGTAACATTACATCTGTACTTTACAATTGTCACATGTATGTTCCTGTTCGCCCTTATTTGGTTCTTCCTATGTCCTGTCATCATTGGTTATCATTTG
Source organism: Sinocyclocheilus grahami (assembly GCF_001515645.1). NCBI lineage: Eukaryota > Metazoa > Chordata > Actinopteri > Cypriniformes > Cyprinidae > Sinocyclocheilus > Sinocyclocheilus grahami. The sequence continues at coordinate 210,289 of NW_015506334.1, read as the reverse complement.
TGTCCAGCTGTGTTTGATTATTTAGTTAATTTACTCCCAGGTGTGTCCCGGTGTCTGGAGAGCCTACGATCCCGATTTGGGCCCCCTTCGCCATCCGTTCCTCAGTCAAGCCTGCCGGCTGCGGCTTTCTCCAGCCCACCGACCGTTCCAAAGTCTAGTTCCGAAGTTCCTGTGGCAAGCCCGTCAGCCGTTCCTGTGGCAAGCTCGCTGGCCACTCCAAAGTCAAGCCCATCAGTAGTGGCTCAGTCCCGCCCAGAGCTCGGTCCAGTGTCAGCTCCAGCCCCAGAGTTTGCTCCAGTGTCAGCTCCAGCCCCAGAGCTCGCTCCAGTGTTGGCTCCAGCCCAAAAAGCAAAAGCGCCTTGCTGTGCCTGCTCCTCCAGTGCACCCTCCAGTGCCAGCTCCTCGAAAGCGCCTTGCTGTGCCTGCTCCTCCAGAGCAACCTCCAGTTAAGTGCTTCCCAGTCCCCGAATCCATCTCAGAGTGGGCTCCAGTTCCCGAGTATAGCCCACGGAGGGCTCCTGTTCCCCAGTTAAACCCAGAAAGGGCTCCTGATCCCCAGTTAAGCCCAGGGAGGGCTCCTGATTCCTCGTTTAGCCCAGGGAGGGCTCCTGATTCCTCGTTTAGCCCAGG
>NW_015506334.1:188112-198051 GCF_001515645.1 Sinocyclocheilus grahami | reverse complement strand
AGCCCAGGGAGGGCTCCTGATTCCTCGTTTAGCCCAGGGAGGGCTCCTGATTCCTCGTTTAGCCCAGGGAGGGCTCCTGATTCCTCGTTTAGCCCAGGGAGGGCTCCTGATTCCTCGTTTAGCCCAGGGAGGGCTCCTGATTCCTCGTTTAGCCCAGGGAGGGCTCCTGATTCCTCGTTTAGCCCAGGGAGGGCTCCTGATTCCTCGTTTAGCCCAGGGAGGGCTCCTGATTCCTCGTTTAGCCCAGGAAGGGCTCCTGATCCCCAGTTCAGCCCAGGAAGGGCTCCGGATCTCCAGGTAAGCCCAGGGAGGGCTCCTGATTCCCAGTTTAGCCCAGGAAGGGCTCCAGATCCCCAGTTAAGCCCAGGGAGGGCTCCAGATCCCCAGTTTAGCCCAGTGAGTGCTCCTATCCCCAGTTTAGCCCAGTGAGGGCTCCTGTTCCCGTGCTTAGCCCAAGGAGGGCTCCATTCCCTGTATCCCCTCCAGAGCGCCCTCAAGTGCCCGCTCCTGCAGAGCGCCCCCCAGGATTCCTAGTTTTCTAAATTCTTTCATCATTTACTGACCCTCCACTTGTACCAAACCTGTATGAGTTTCTTTCTTCTGCTGAATACAAAAAAGAAGATATTTGGCAACACTTTAATACAGGGACCATTTCTCACTATTAACTAGTTGCTTATTAGCATGCCTATTATTAACATATTGGCTGTTTATTATAGTACTTATAAATCATATATTCTACATGACCACATTCTACATCACTAATTCACCCAATACCTAAACTTAACAACTACCTTGCTAACTATTAATAAGCAGCAAATGTCATAGTTAATGGTTTGTTAATAGCGATAATTGGACCTTAAAATTAACAGTGACAATATATTTTGTAGAATGTTGGTAACCAAAGAGTTACCAACATTCGGTAGACATTGACTCTCTATTGAAGTCAATGGCTACTGTTTGGTTGCCAACATTTTTAAATATATATTTTGTGTTAAACAGCTGAAAGAAATTCATACAGGTTTGGAACAACTTGAGGGTAAATCCCATTCCCCTCCTTTTCCCACAACTTTCTAGGCTCCTTTGACTCTCCTATTCATTAAAGGCATAACAAAGCAAACAACAAAATAAATAAATAAGCCACTGTGTGTGGGTGTAAAGTAGATTTGTTTGCTTATAATTCAAAATCGTTTTATAATTCTATGGTAATATCTAACTGCTCCAGGCCTCTATAAATAAGCCAATAAAAAAAAGAACCTTAAATCCCAAATCAAAACCCCAGTGTGCAATATAAAATAATTGCCTTACCTGTTCCCTGTCAAAAGTGAGACATCAAAAAAGTGAATAATAACAATAAAAAAAGAATATTTAAATACGTAAACAAATTCCTCATTCAGTGCTGTTGTTACTCTCGCATTGCCTAGTCATTAAAATGAGACAGACCCTTCCCTCCCTGCGGCCACACAAATGACTCAGCACAATACATTTTCTCCCAATTACAGATCTGCTCCATGCATTTTACTGGTCTAAACACATGCTGCTTATTAAAAAGAAATAAAGCAGCATCCCATCCAAATACTCCCAAACCACAACATGCTTATTAGGAGAGTGCATAACTACTGGTGAGGCGTAAACCCTCAGCAGTGTCCAGTATTGAAGATTGAACATCAGTGATCCAGCTATCAAACCCTAATAAAGCAACATTCAGCTAATCCAATCCATTGCAACATCTTTCCTGCAATGGTTATTGAATAGGTAAACATCTCTATTGAATAGGTAAAAATAGAAAAATAGGAATTGGTGTGGGAGGGATCAGGTCACCATGCAGGTTAGACTCATACCTGTATCCCTGAGAGAAAAGTGCACCGCAAATTTAATTTGAATTTAATGGCTAATGCTGATATCTGGAGACAAGGATGGCCAATTCTGAATATGTTGCCAAAATGTATGCAATACAACTGATTGCATCTGACAGCTGGCTGAGTGTTACCAATGCTAAGGTCATGGGTAACATACAAACTGACAAAATAGCTGGAATTCACTGTAAAGGCATCTGTCTTGTGAATAAATGTAAATTTAATGGCAGCAAATAAACAATTTAAACTATTTTTTTACACAAAATTGACTCAAAAGTCACACACACCCTCATGTTTACTTAGCTATCTAAATGGGGACATTGCATAGACTTCTATTGTTTTATACACAGATAGTTATACACGTTTTAACCTAAATCCACCCTTATCCCTAACCCTACCCTTCACAGGGAACTTTCTACATTTTTACAATTTCAAAACAACTTTGTTAACTTTAATTTTATACCAGTTTTACAAATGAGGACGTCCCCAAATGGAGGTTTTTGGCGATTTTGTCAGGTTTTGCTCACTTTTGGGTACAAATGTGTCCCCAAAATATGGTTAAGTAGGTACACACAGAGACACAGAGACACACACACAAACACACACAAAGTCTAAATAAATTCCTGATAACATCTTCCAAATAAATGTACATTTAATGACAGCAAATGAGACTGCTTAAGTTATTTTCAAACAAAATCATATAAAAAAAGACAAAAATCAATTACTTAAAATCAGTTAATGCATTAACTCACATTATTTAATTAACAGTGTTTATTCATCGTTGTTACCATTAATAAAAAATACAACTGTTCATTGTTAGTTTATCAGGTTCATAAAAGAATATTAACAGATACAATGTTAAAATTAGTTGGAACGTTTCAATGTTAAAATTGTTCAAATCAACATTAACTAAGATTTATATATGTGTTAGAATTATTGTTCTTTGTTAGTTCATGTGAACTAATGTAGTTAACTTATTTTAACAAATTGAACCTTAGGAAATTTAATGAAAACAAATGAGACTACTCAAAACTATTTTACACAAAACGGACACTAGAAGTGTCTTAAAAAAATCCCTAAAAGTATCTTCGAAATTAATAAATGTTAATGTAATGGCAAAAATGGGATTGCTTGAGTTATTTTACGCAAAATATATTTAAATGTCACCGAAAATTGCCCTGGAGCCTCTGCAAAGTGAAGAAATGTAAATGTTATGCCAGAAAAATTGAATTGCTTAAGATATTTTACACAATATTTACTCAAACATCACTAAAATAACTCACTAAAAGGATCAGCCAAGTGAATAAATGAAAATTGAATGACAGCAAATGAGTTGGTTTACACATTATTTACTTAAATCTGGATTGGAACCAACACACATTGGCTGATTGCTCTAAAGCTTTATCAGCTAGTCAACATGAAAATGTGCTTGGAACTCACTTTACCTCATGATACGAAGTATTACCGAGTCCAACATATTTAATATGAAATAAAAATGTGGGACTTGTTATCATAGAGGAGGAAGGGATGAAAAACTCAACTAGAGTCTTTCAAGAAGTTCACGAGGCACAGTTATTACATTTGAATGAAAGATTACAAAGACAAACCAATGAAACGTGCACAATAAAACCAGGAGTGTGCATTAAGAAACTAAATAGGGTCAATTTTGTTTTCACATTGAATTGAAATGCAGAGCATGGTGGAGATGAGAAATAGAGCATGTGTGTGGGGAGAAAGAGAGAGTTCTTGATGGAAGGGGAGTTTCTTTCATCTTCTGCTTATACTTTGAGAACCACCTACATCATAAACAGAGCTCTCAATATCCCTCTTTTTCTAACTACCTAAGCTCCAAACCAAGCACAAGCAAGTATATACACACAGACCCATAAACATCAAACGCAATCATACACACACTTACACACCAAGCTTCTATAAGAAGACGAGGTTCAGAATAGAGACGGGTCCACCTCTAATGGATGCCAGCTCAAAGAGCTCCTCCAAGGACGAAATACCTCCATTTGCTTTTTTTCGGTCAGGCCCATCCAATCAAAAATGTTCAGTTCATTTCTCTTTCCATCAGGTTGTCAAATCATCATCTTCAATCAGCAGCATGGCTCTCTTTCCCACAGTAATGGATTAATCTATCTGATACGGCTGCAAGTCTCGACCAATGAGAAGAGCACCTCTAACAAGAAGAGAATGAACTCCTTTCCTTTTGTTTTTATGCATAATTCATGCACCGCATCTCTCTGCCTTTCTCTCTTTGTCTCTGCCTCAGAAATTGATTATTTCACATCGGACATGTCATGCAGATATTACACACCTAAAGAAAAACAAATACGGTTTATTTGCATTCCCATACAAAAAGAAAGTCATACATATTCAGTTATTCCATGCGTGTTTCATCTTAACCCAGTTGTAAAATGGATATGAGCAGATGCCGAGGTGGAAGCTTTTTATGAATTCACAAAATAATCATAAAAACTTCACAGAATTGAGAAACGTGCAGTTTTTCTTCCCTAAGCATTTCTGATCCAGCCCATGGAGTTCATTATTTGATCTGTTATATTTTAAAAAAAATGTCCCCCCATAGCATCACATTCGTGACTAGGGCGTCAACCTCAAGCTCATTCAAGAGAAAAATCACAGCGCTGTGCTAAAATAGATGACCCAGTGTGCCATGCTGGGACGAGGTACAAGAATTTCCCATCCAATCTGCCTGCTTTACCTTCACGGAGTCCCCATCCATTATGCCAGTGGAGAATAAATGATTGGGATTTCAACATTCCTTCTAAAATAAATAATGAATCCGAGTATTTGCTTTGAACGTCATTGTGGTCGGTCTCATATGTCACTGAGGTTTGGCAGCTGGCACAGAAAATGCGATGATAAAGGTTTATATAAAGGCAAAATCTCCCTATCAAACTTCTTCACGGAGTCCCCATCCATTATGCCAGTGGAGAATAAATGATTGGGATTTCAACATTCCTTCTAAAATAAATAATGAATCCGAGTATTTGCTTTGAACGTCATTGTGGTCGGTCTCATATGTCAGAGGTTTGGCAGCTGGCACAGAAAATGCGATGATAAAGGTTTATATAAAGGCAAAATCTCCCTATCAAACTCTGGCTTTCCTTTCACAAACTCTTTCTGGCTGACAATCTATCTTTGTCGGTTTTGTCATCCCTTCATTCATGAAAGACTGCAATATCTGCTGCTTCAGAGCTTTTCCCCTCCAACTACATTGCTCACGTTAAATTACGATTATACAAAGCATGCAAAACCATACAGGCAGATGCAGGGGCATCATGCACCTATTTTATATGTTTTAAGGGCACTAAGTCCTGGCTCACTTTAAAATATGACACACACACACTGGCTCACTTTAAAAAACGAGACACACACACACACATTTTATTTTTTTAATTTTAGATTTTTTAAAGTTTTTATTTTGGTTATTTATTTATTGTTATGTCTATCTATCTATCTATCTATCTATCTATCTATCTATCTATCTATCTATCTATCTATCTATCTATCTATCTATCTATCTTTATAGATAAAGCAATGTTGCATGATTTATAATTACATTAATTTCTACTTATATGTATGCATAGATAGACAGACAGACAGAGATGGATAGATAGATAGATAGATAGATAGATAGATAGATAGATAGATAGATAGATAGATAGATAGATAGATAGATAGATAGATAGGTCTATCCATTTTCAAAGGTACAAGTAGTTCTTTTGGAAGTTACATTTAAAATCTGAGGGGGCACGTGGCCCTTCAGCTTGAACGGGCATGATGCTTCTGGGAAGATGAATCAACTGTAAAACCTATCCAATGTTTTGGGCTGTCTAGGTCTGTGACCTTGGCTGATATAATGGTCCATGCAGAAAGGCTTCAAGAAAGAACTGAGAGCTGAGGAGCATTTTTTCAGGTATTCTTTTATCCGTTGGAGAGCATGGCATCTTTGATTAAGAGCAGTAGCTTCAAAGGACTGGGCAGAATGCCTACAGCTGTGCCCACACTCTCTAGTTCTTTTCCTATATATTTTTCTGTCCTTTTAAAGTATGAACAAGGGATGAAGTTGCTGCTGTGTTTCAAGAGAAAACAAAAGGGAAAGGTTAACAGTTGGCGAGCACATGTAAACAACTGCTTCCAAGCGGTCCACTCATGTTATCGCCCTTCTGCCGGTGCGTTTGAGATTCGGCACGGATCCATTTAGCGAAGTGGTGGCAAGGAAACTGTTTAGTCAGACGTTTGTTTTATGGAGAGTGTATCTGTCTGTGTTCAGCTATGTGTTGAATATTAAAAGATGTGTCTTTAGGGTTCTAAAGGCCTGTCTAAATGCAAAATTCAGTTGTGTGTTGCACCTGGGGATATGCTGTAATTTTGGTGACCACCTCCTTCCGCTTCATTGTTAAGTGTACGCGTGTGCGCGTGCATCCTGATGGATACTGCCAGAACCATGTCAGAGATGGTTGTGCCTTTATTTTCTCTGCAGGTTCACCATATACTATTTTCATCATTCAGGCTGTCACTTGGATCCCACTTCTCTTAATTATCATCTTATTTAAGGGCAATTTGGCTCTCTACGTGATAGAAGAAGCAAAAAAAAGTGAGATGCAGAGGGAAAAAGAGACATCTTGTAATTGGGGCTGAGAAAAACAAAGGAGAGAGGTTACGCTCCTTATTTACATTTCATATTGATGGAAAAGAAATGAAACAGACATCTATCCAAGCAACCGCCTAACAACCATGCAGAACACTCTAGCAAACAGCTTACAACAACCTGACAACCAACCAGAACAGCTCAGCAACAACATAGCAACACCTTAGATTTGTGGAAGGAAGTTTTCCAAGGACAATCTCACTTTTCTCTAGTCTATTTTTATTATTATTTAGTATTTCTAGCATATTTGCATGCGTATGTGCACTATTACTATTAGGAATTTTTGATTCTGATTTGTCAATGACAGCATTATACAGTAAATATTTCTGAATAATGTCCACTAAACTGTGTAATTAAATATCCAGTAATAATAAAAATCTCACGCTAAACGTTTGATTATAATCACTGAAAAAGTGAAAAAGTAATTCACAGTTATTGATTGAATTGATTCTTTCAGAGTTGTACACAACCAAAAAAGTCTTATTACACTTTATTAAAATCATGCATTTGTGCACTTTTTCTGGATGTATTTGATTCTGAGGTGTCAATGGAAACATTTCACAGGAGTATTGGATAATGAGCGATACCTGCACCACTCACCGGTCTCGAGTCTCACGGAGGAGCTCCGGAAGGATAGAAAGGAGGAGTGACGACAGTGAAAGACGAGAGAGGACCAGGCTTGGAGTTTATTTTGTGTTTTGGTTTTGTTTGTGTGCGACAGTCGTCCGCGAGGGGCTGTCGCGCTGTTTTGTGTTTGTTTATTTGATTAAAGTTTGATTTAAATGTTCGCCGGTTCCCGCCTCCTTCTTCCCGATCTACAAACTTTGTTACAATGTGCATCTTTTTATGTTATAAACAACTCATTAAAATGATTTGATCAGAAGCACAGAGCTGTTCACTCTTATTATGATTGATTAATTAACTGAGTTTGTGCAAATTTACCATGCGACTTCAGTAAAGTGTTTAAGCATCATAAGTGTTTTCCTCACAAATAAAAACAAAGCAGATTTTTTTACCTCATTGTGTGAACTGCTGAAGATACATGTAGCTATAAGCTATACAATAAAGACAATAACAGCCTAAAATTAATTATAAGTTTAAATCTATCATTGTATATTAGTCATGTGTACACAGTTATGAGTCATTCATTCTGTCCTTGCTCTGAACAACAGTCAGTGGATTAAAGTGGAAGGATTTGTTCGCTTAAAAGATTCATTCACAAACAAAACACCACCAGTCAGAAAAGGCTGTGATAAGGACAGATGAAGTTTTCTAGAAAGATAAACTGTCTGATGCCGTGCAGACTAACTATCTCCTAACTTGTTTGCTAATCCATTACTACGGTCCAAACGTCTCTCTCCCTGTGTGCTGGATAGATCAAAGCAGTCTGGTTCTCCTTGCTCTCCCTAATGGAATGAGCATACAGTTTACACATTAAAACAATTATATCTGCAGGCTAGAGGTGCACTGGCCCGTGAACCATGAAGCAACAGCATGCCAGAGCGGGAGTATTTCAACGTGATGACGAGGGTAGAGGAAGACGCCAAAGACGGCAATCAGACTTGATTTAATTTGACTCTTCTTTGCTCCGTGCGCAGCTGCGGTGTGACTTGACGCTCAATGTTGAAACAGTTTTTTTCTCTTAACTTAATGGGGTGCAATGAAATGTAACGTGTTATAAGGGGTGTCCAAACCCGAGAACAAAATGGACAAGGGAATTCTGGGTAACTATGTCTAATTTGCCTTTAAAGATGCAGAGCTTATTTAAATCTGCTGAAGGATCGTGTATGTTTGTGAGTAAGAGCAACCCGGGGGTTGTGTAAACTGAGGATATTTTAGTTTCTCTCTTGCTCTGTCTGATCTGGGCGCTTGTTTTTCACTGCCATGATCAATACACATCTACGGCACGGCAAAGTATTTATTATGATTATGCAATGTGAATTATCTGCAGTATAACCCTCCCCCTCTTCTCTTTCTCTCTCTTTCATTACTGGCCTCTTCTCTCATGAGACAGGATTATTCAATCTCTCTTTATCGCACGCTTTCTCTCTCATTCTAGAAAATATACACACTTTATCACAGAATCTCATGAGCTTCATACCCCCTTCCCCCTTTTTGTATCTCCTTCTCAAAAGTATTTCATTTGAAAGCTTAGATTTCTCTTTATTAGGGGCCATTTACACAGGATGTGTTGCATTGAGTCTGAATGTGATTTTTGAACAGTTGGCCTTTGTACAAAGTTGGCCTTTTTCCACAGTAGTCTATTGTTAAGGAAGTGAATATGTAAATAGGTAACACTGCAAGGTATTAAAAAGCAAGATACTAACATCTTTTTTTTCTTTTTTCTTTAAATAAAAATTTAGAAAAATGGTTTCAAATAATCCAAATAACTGTCAATAATATTAGGGACACACATATATACACACAAAATAAATGGAATATTAATTACATAATTACATTAGTGTACTCATTATAATGTTGTTTCAGAAGTTCAAAAGAACAAAGACAGTTCCACGTGGTATTGTTAAATTTCAAAACACATTTAAATTAACATATAAAATGCTTGAATATGTACTAAAATGTCATTCAATTTTAGTCCGAGAAATTTCATCCACGGTGTGACGAATGGGGTGGGGCCGAGAGCCGTGGGAACGGAGCAAGGCCGGTGGAGTAAGTGATAATGCGCGACACCTGTACCACTCACCAGTCTCGAGTCCCATGGAGGAGCTCCGGAAGGATAAAAGGAGGAGTGATGACAGTGCAAGAAGAGAGAGGACCAGGCCTGGACTTTATTTCGTGTTTTGGTTCTGTTTGTGTGCGGCAGTTGTCCGTGAGGGGCTGTCGCACTATTTTGTGTTTGCTTATTTTATTATTAAAGTTTTGTTTGATTGTTTGCTGGTTCCCGCCTCCTTCTTCCCGATCTAAGAACTTTGTTACACACGGGAACAATTTTTTAAAAATATCTTTTATCTGAGCTGCAATGTGAATCAAACAAGGCCATTCAAAAGTCTAATTATGTCTAGCACATCTATCAGGTTTTGAAAGCAACAACCGTTACACACACTCTCACGCATATCTCATCCCCTTCTTTCTTACACACAACATCCTCTTGCTTTCATCTCACACACACTTCTGAGAACAGGGTGAAGCAGAGGACTGATGGTCCCCTCTGATAACCAATCAGAGCGAGCCATCTTGGTCACATCAGTCCAATAGATTCCAGCTGTTTTCGCCAACATGCGGAGTGATGGAGTGGCCTGCTGCCCACTTAGCCTGTGCTGAAAAAGATGCCTGCAGTATAAACAAGTGTATGTCTGCATCTGTAGGCAAAGCCACATTGATTTACATAGCGGCCCCTGGGTACAATCTCTGCTTTCCCGCTCATTTGGACCCTCTGTCTGTGTT
>NW_015506334.1:169436-187061 GCF_001515645.1 Sinocyclocheilus grahami | reverse complement strand
ATCATTTGAGTGCTGTTCGAAACCTGTATGACTTTCTTTCTTCTGCCTTTCTTTCTTCTTCAGAAGAAGATATTTTGAAGAATGTTTCAACTGTTTTTGTCCATACACTCTTAAAAATAAAGTTTCTTCTTTGACAATGATGGTTCCATGAAGAACAATTAACATCCATGGAACATTTCCATTGTACAAAAGGTTCTTTATTATATTACAATTTTCTTCACACTAAGAAAAAAATGCTCCTTTTAAGAACATTTAGTGGAAAGAAAAACACTTTTGGAATATTTATTTTTAAGAGTGTAGAATGAAAGACAATGCAGTCGAAAACAACTAAACAAAATTAGACCCCATTGATGTTAACGTTTTGTGGAAAGAATGTCATACAGGTTTGAAATGACATGAAGGTGAATAAATGATAACAGAACATTAATTTTTAGGTGAACTATCCCTTTAATACCAGGTGTGAACAGAGCCTTTGTGTGATGGTCTTAGACACCCAAGGGAGCTGTGAAAGAGAGAGAGAGAGATGCCTCAGAGTTAAAGAGATAGAGACTGGAGATAGAAAGAGGATGCTATGAAAACAATGTAAAATGTGAAAAGGCATATTTAATTAAATTTCACAGGCGGTGAGGAATCAGATACAGGAAATTCAAACAAACGCTTCGGTCACCCAGAGAGTCAGATGAGATTTGTTTTCAGGGCTGCTATTAATTTATGGCAAAGTGCTTCTCTGATAAGGGAATTGCTTGGCCATAATTAGCAGCCTGAAGGATTCGGAGCAAGACAACAGGCCATGGAAGGTCTACCAATACAAACAAAGAAAGATTAGCAGAAGAGTGGAAAGATCAATGGTCATTGGTTAATGTGCTAAGCTTTGGTTGAAAAGAGGTGGAAAGAGCTTTAAAAGATGCTGTAAGCGATTTCAAATGAGTCAGAGGGGTTACACTGTTAAAACTACTGTTTCCAAAAGCTTTCATAGCAATGGAATAGTATAACTATTTTCAGTTCCTCAAATAACTTATTAGTAAAGTCCTTTAAAGAACCTTGTATTTTATGTATATGCATGTATGTATGCGTAAAGAACATTTTTAAAATCTAAAGAACCTTTTTCCACTATAAAGAACCTGTTGTGTAATTGAACGTTCCAAGGATGTTAAAGGTTCTTCTTGAAACCATTAGATAAACAATTGTCCTAGTGTAACAACTAACACTGAGTGACTCTCTGCAAAGGTTTGACTTTCGGAAAGATTTGATAGCGTCCGGTCATTGGCGTTGTCTTGACCTTTGTCTTTGCTTATAGACAGTCTGATAAGCCAACAACCTTTCAAAATCTCTCTCACCATCTACAACTGAATCATGATCACTGTTCAATCTCAAGTGCTTCAAAGTCTGTGAATTTTGCAACAGTATTTAAATGTAAAAAAAAAGGCATTCTAATACACATTAGAAATTCTTAAGGACACCCATATCTCAAAAATGCAAATTCTCTGCTGGGTTTTGGGACTACAAACTTAACAGCTTACAAATATTACATGCTGTTTACACAAAATGCACTTTTGCATTTTCGCTGCTTTTCCATTGTTTTTCTGAGTAAATATGGGCTAGACAGACATGTTTGACCATTGGGTCTTTTGCAACATCTGGCTCATGACATAGCGCTCTAAAATGTTTTTAGAAAAGTAGTTACAAGAAGTAAAATTTTTTGAAAAATGCATTTCTAGACCTTTAAAATGCAAAAACATGTTCTGTGTAATTGGCTCATTAGCCCTGCAATGAAATGTAAATGCAATGCTCACCTGGAGTCTACAGTAACAAAGCACTGCAATGATACACAGGAGTATCACTGTTGCGAGAATTCCTCCGGTTATGACAACAGTTCCAGCTGTCATCCGACCAGATCTCCATCAAACCCTGAGAAAAAAAGAGAGGGAGTCAATTGTCTGAAACTTCATTTCCATACAAATTGGTATTCCAAAATGGTAACTTCAGTTGAATTATATGTGTCAACGTATGTGTATGGATTGCATTCAGCACTTACATTAGAAGAGAGCAGAGAGGACGACAGGCCAGAGAGTTTGTACTGCTGCTTCTCCTGATGCACGGCTCATGGGTTGCAGACACTAAACTGCACAGTTTCTGGATATCACAGAAGAAGTGAAACATGTGATGTGAATGATAGATTTTTAAGAACTTCTGTTTCAGCAATAATATAACAGCCACAATAGCCATTCCGTCCAGAAGGAGGCAGTACAATATAAGATATGCATTGCATCACAGAGATACACATCACATTTTTAACATTTATTCAACTAAGAATAATGTGTTAACAGGATTTTGATATCTACAAAGATTATAAGCATAAGTTAGGCATGGAGACATTTCACAGTCTTCACAGATCTTGATATTGTACCAAGATCATAATTCAAAGCAATAAACAAGTAGTTTGAATCAAAGATAACCGAAGCCACTGGCAGGAAATGATGGAAAAAAGAGACAGCAAACATGGCAGAAAACCTAAAAAACAGAATAGAATATTATACTGGCTTTATGGCTCAGAGCCTGACATAAAATACTGTATATTAGTACATTACCAATGAGAAAAAGATCAACTTAGAGGCAACATACAGAGCACCTTATGTTAAGATACAATTGAAACAAAATTAACAAGTAAAAAAAAATTGAATGTCCTCTTAAATGCAGAACCCAGACTTATCTACACTCTTAAAAATAAAGGTGCTTCAAAAGGTTCTTCAAGCGATGCCATAGAAGAACCATTTTTGGTTCCACAAAGAACCATTCAGTCAAAGGTTCTTTAAAGAACCATCTCTTTCTTACCTTTTTATAATCTGAAGAACCTTCTTTCGCCACAAAGAACCTTTTGTGAAACAGAAAGGTTCTTCAGATGTTAAAGGTTCTTTATGGAACCATTTAGACAAAAAGGTTCTTCTATGGCATCGTGAAGCACCTTTATTTTTAAGAGTGTAGCGCTTTGAGAAAGTGCTTGCCCCAAGAGAAATAGAAATGAGAAGAAAAACAATAGAGAAGCCACGGAAACCTTCAGGGCCAGGAGAAAGTCACAGCAACGACAGAGTACGCTGAATGAAATATGAATGTCACAGCGGGTGGGGGGAGCTTTTTGTTCTGTTTGTAATGGTGAATATTTGATGAGTCGAGGCTGTTCCGTAAGCATAGCACCATATGCTAACAATCAAATTATGAGCAGACAGCAAAGTCCTTCGTCACGTGAGCCATCGGCGCTGTGGGGAACTCAGCATCTTGTGCGCCAGTGGCTCAGAGCAGAAGCGCCCAGTTTTGCCAGCAAACAGGAAAGTTTAGCTGAACTCCTCAAAGCAATGATCTAATCCTCAGCACGTATCTAAGATTCATGTTTAACGGTCATACATCTTATGACTCCAGCTGCGTTTCGATTTTCAGGGTCCCTACACACTGAACAGACATGTCTGTAGAAGTTTGCTACACTTGACAAAATATTGCTCATTCAGAATGCTTTGCAATGACATCAAACACACAAGAAACAAGACAAAGCTCATGACTAAACCTACTATTCAGATTAGTATAATAATCTAAATATTGAAATGAACCAGAAAAAAATGTGTCTTTTATTTTCATTTTTTAATTAATACTTAAATTCAGCAAGGATACATTAATTTGATCATGAGTGACAGTAACAACACTTACCAAAGTCTCATCTATTTGAAATCAATTATTTTCTTTTAAACTCAATTCATCTAGGAGTACAGAAAATTACCATTTCCACTAAATCATTAAGCAGCACAACTGTTTTTAACATTGATAATAAGAAATGTTTGTTGAGCATCAAATCAGCATATAAGAATGATTTCTGAAGGATCATGTGACACTGAAGACTAGATTAATGGCTGCTGAAAATTCAATTTGCATTACAGAAATGATTTACTAAATATATACAATATATATAAACTTTAAATATACTAAATATGTATATTATATTATGTGTAATGTTATAGTTAAAGTCATATACATATTTTAGAACTGCTCAAGTTCAGTTAAATTTGATGGTGACCATTTGTGGACTGCAGTCTTCAAGTCATTCCACAGATTCTCAATGGGTCTCTCTTTATATATATATATATATATATATATATATATATATATATATATATATATATATATATATATATATAATATATTACTATATATTATTTTAGACAAAATATTAATTCTGAGTTAGTATTAATACAGTAAATATAAATAATAATTCATCATTTCATTATTTTTATATACTTAGATGCATATAATGTGTCATATCCAAACCCTGTGGTAACAACACTGGTCTCAAATTCCCGTGCATAAGCAAAACTGGCTGACTGATGAGCAACAATTATGACGTAATTGATTCCTACTGACCCTTGAGGACTTAATTTTGGACTACTTCTCTGACTACTAATGAAGTACAGGTCTCAGCTATTAACGATTGTCAATAGGAACTAATTGCTTGCAGTGCGATTTAATCAAGGATTTAACTAAATTTGTATCTAGGAAACAAGCCCAGAAAGTCAACATTGGCAAAATCATTAAAGTCACTTTTCATAACATGCCAAAGATTAATTCACATTAACTGCTCAAAGCCAACAGCATATCAATGCTTTCAGTATGATTTATGAAAGTTTTTTAACACATTCAGGTATAAAAGTTGAATGAATGACAACATGAGCAATGGCATATGGCTGAAGCCCTGGAGAGTCCAAAAGCCTTTATGACTTCCTCGGTTTCTTTCTGATTTCTTTTCCATTGTTCCCAGTCACAACTTCTTCTCCTCCTTCCTTGTCTCCCAAAATGGCACCCAATCGTTATATTCTGATATCCTTTCCGCCTTTCTTCGAGGAGTGCAAAGTCTGACATTAAGGTTCGAGAAAAAGATCAGCCTGGTCCAAAAAAAAAAAAAAGCTTTACTAATCTACTATAACACAAGAAAGACACCGGCAGCATTTCAAAACAGTTTTGACATTATTCTATCCTTTTTAAGGATGCAAATCTGCAAACACGAGTGGGAATCTTGCCTAATTAGTGAAGGGAGCTGGAATCAGAGCAAAAACGAGCTCTTTCAGGTGCTGCGGGAAAACAGCTCTGAAGCATCACGTGGGTGAGGGTCTCCACCAGTCGCTCATGATTTAATTGTACCCATTTAGCAAGATCGGTGATCCAACTCTCAGAGATACCAGGCATGAACTGGGCACCTGAATTAAATGTTTATCGACTAAAAACAAATACATAAAAAAAAGTGACAAAAAAAAAATCACTCAAAAGCTTGAAAGACGGAGAAAAAGCTGTATGAAGATTCTACAAATTTGAAAAAAAAAAGTAATAAAATAAATATTAATAAATATAATGGATTATATGTAGACTACTTTCACAAGTTTGGTGTCTTTTATTTTCATTTTTTAATTAATACTTAAATTCAGCAAGGATACATTAATTTGATCATGAGTGACAGTAACAACACTTACCAAAGTCTCATCTATTTGAAATCAATTATTTTCTTTTAAACTCAATTCATCTAGGAGTACAGAAAATTACCATTTCCACTAAATCATTAAGCAGCACAACTGTTTTTAACATTGATAATAAGAAATGTTTGTTGAGCATCAAATCAGCATATAAGAATGATTTCTGAAGGATCATGTGACACTGAAGACTAGATTAATGGCTGCTGAAAATTCAATTTGCATTACAGAAATGATTTACTAAATATATACAATATATATAAACTTTAAATATACTAAATATGTATATTATATTATGTGTAATGTTATAGTTAAAGTCATATACATATTTTAGAACTGCTCAAGTTCAGTTAAATTTGATGGTGACCATTTGTGGACTGCAGTCTTCAAGTCATTCCACAGATTCTCAATGGGGTTTAAGTCTGGGCTCTGACTAGGTCATGCAAGGACATTCACCATATTTTGTGCCATCCATTTTTCCTTCTATCCTGAGAAGTGCTCCAGTCCCTACTGCAGAGAAACAGCCCCATAACAGGACATTATCACCTCCGTGCTTTACTGTAGGAATGCTGTTATTTGGATGGTGAACTGTAGTGGATTTCCACCAGACATATCGTTTGGTGTTGAAGCCAAAAATTCAATTTTAGTGTCATCTGCCTCAGAATCTTCAAGGTGCATTTTGGCAAAGCTCAGTCTGACTGCCAGGGCCGGATTAACATAAGGATTGAGGGGGCCCGACATGATTGACTGTGGAGGAAAGGAAAAGTAGACCTAGAATTGATTGGCCATTGGGAGCACCCAATTTCGACACTTTTCCCGGTGTGCCGATTGCAGAAATCCCACCACGCCCCCACATATTAGTGTCTGTGCCATTTCAGTCCAAAAGATACGAGCGATAAAAATGTCTTTGTAGCCTACTCGTTTACACTAGAGTCGCGGGTATCTTTTAATCACCTCGGCTTTACTGTAGCGCATGGGAAACAAACACTAAAAGCCAGGTGATGAAACGGCACTACGTTACCTGCTTAAACAGCTGGACCACACTGGACTGGTGTCTCCCACCTGCGACTGCAGCTCGACACTTTCACTGCTCTATTGAAGTGATAAGCAGCACTTGCCCATTTGAATTTGACACACACATGACACTTATATTTGAACAGAAAAGTCTCTGTGGTGAAGCTAGCAGAAACCAGATTGAATAGCACCGACCATGTAAACTGTACAAAACTGTAAATAAGCCATTTAATCCACAGCACCACACCTAGGCTATTTAACATGCAGTTACTGACACTGTAGACAGAGCCGTCTTTGTCCCCCTCGGTCCACTCGCGTTCCAAGGTGGGGGTGGGGGATGGGATGGGGTTGGGAGCTTAGTCCCCCACGGTCCATTCGCCACGGGGCCCCTCAAGCGTGGGGCACGGAGCGACCGCGCCAGTTGTACACCCCACATCAACCCATCCGGACCTGCTGACTGCATGTGGATTTTCGTGAGGAGTGGCTTTTTTCTTGCAACCCTCCCATACAAGCCAAATTTGTAGTGAATTTGTGATATTGTTGTCACATGCACACAATGACCACTCATTGTCATAAATTCCTGCAGCTGCTTCAGAGTTGCTGTAGGCCTCTTCGTCGCCTCTCTGACCAGTTTCCTCCTGACTCTTTCATCCAGTTTGGAGCAACGTCCTGATCCAGGGAGGGTCTGTGTTGTGCCAAATACCTTCAACTTCTTACTAATAGACTTCACTGTGCTTTTAGGCATTGATAAAGCCTTTGACATTTGTTCATATCTATCTCCTGAATTGTGCCTGTCCACAACTTTATCCCGGGGATCTTTTGACAGTGCCTTACGCATAGTTCATTGTTTGCTTCAGTTGCACTACCAAGGACTGAAATGTTCCAGGAAATCTCTTTTCATGCAGAGCTAATCAAAATGACCACAGCTGATCACAGTTGAAAGTCAGATGGCTTTGTGTGCCATTGAGAAGATGATTAGCTACACCTGACTGAGTTTACAAGTCATTTTTAGGAGGGGGAGTGATCCTTTTTCCAACTCAGTGATTCTGTTTTTTATTTTTATTTTTTATTTTTTACTGACATGTTGGTTATATATCTTTCACTTTGGATGTTATAAGTTGCAGTGAGTAAATACAGCTGGATAAAAAAATTAAAAATAAAATAACTGACTGTCCATCTTCATTTCAGGCTGCAAAGCAACAAAATGTGATTATTTTAAAGGGGGGGCTGACACTTCCCACTGTGTATGTGTGTAATATATATATATATATATACAATGAAGTTAAAATAGTGTAGATACACAGAAAATAATTGGAATTTTGAGTAACTATGCCCTATAGACAGCTACAGAGGATGCATGTATCTCAAAGGGTAACTTTTAAGAAGTAATGTGACCTGGGCTATTGTAAAAGCTTTCAAGTGTAAGGTAATTAGTGGTTGTAATTTGGACTAGAAAAAAAGCAACAAAAAAAAAAGCAACTGGATATAAACTAATTGCGGCGCTAATTCACCTCAGGGAGGAACACGTAAAATCTAATTTTGTGCTGGTTTGTTTTCCTGTAATTGTTCTCACGCCCGCCTGATCAAGGTCATCTGAGCCTGCTGTTATGAACCTCCACCATGCTCAATAAATATTGCATGCACCAAAGACACAGGAAGGAGAGAAGCAGGAGACTGGAAAGGTGGAATACAGACCCAGTAAAGATTAATCCGGGAAGACAAGAAAGTTATAATGACCTTGTGCTATCTGTTTGTTAACATGCAGGTTTACTTATGTCTAAAAAACAGGTTTCCCTGGTGTAGTGAGCAGCAGGACTTATGCACAATAGCTCTTATAAAACATACATGAGACCACAGCACTGAAATACCACACACATTCTTGAGAGTTAAGCCTAATTGACTCATCTGCACCACACAGATATTGACTCATGCACATCTTGTTGGTAAAGTTCCTACAGTACCTCCGTAGTAACTAATCAATCAAAAAAAAAAAAAGGATAAAAGTTGAACATGAATGGCATGATTAATCAGTTGAGTCTGTAATCTAATAGAAAAGCTAAATAAAAGAAACTATAAATAAACAAACAAACAAACAGATACATAATAATAAAATAAAATGAAATAAAATAGAAAAAGGAAACGAACACAAGCATTTTGACCAACACATCAAATAAATAAATATAGGTTAAATAAATTAGCAATTCATAATTTAATTAAATAAATCAATAATTAATCAAATAAATAAAAATGCAGTTAGTTCAGTTATACTATATTTTATAACATACAAGTAATATTTAAAGCAAATAACTATTATTTTCTGTTTTAAAAAATACATTTATTTCTTAATTTATTTTCATAATGTTTAAGGGCAACAGAAAAAAAGAAGGAAAAAAGCACAAACTTTTAAAACAACATTTTTAACAATAACGTGTATATATATATATATATATATATATGTAATTATTTAAATTTTTTTTCTATTTGCACCACTTTATTCTAATTCTTTCCGCTCTTGTCTTTTCACTCACCTGTTTAATTTACACATTTTATTTTAGGGATGCTTTCTAATACACCTGGCTGTCACAAGTGTGACCATTTGGGCTTATTGCGACTTATTGCGAAGAAGATGATCAGAGTTGACGAGTACTCGCAAGTTTCTAGTGCTCACCGGAGCGGCGTGTGACCATCTGTCTGTCACACTATCACACAAACACTTATCTGGAGCTGTACGTGTGTGGAGATTTTTATTAGAGACTTAATTACAGTGATAAAATTACTGTCTACTGCATCAGTGAGTTAGAGGTAAATGAGCGAGTGTGTGTGATTGTGTGTCTCTAAGCTCTATGCCGCAGCTGTGTGCCTTTGTTTCTTTGTCATTGATAATGGTTCTGAGTCACTCATGAACATCTGCAATGCTGCTGAATGGATCAGAAATTACAGAGGTCAATTTTAATCTTCCAAATGCAGGACACATAAACATGCAGGTGCCACGTTCAAACGTTCAGCACCTATTCAACGGTGCAAACCAAAACAAACAGATGAAATGATACTACACATGTTCTGATAAATACAATTGCTCAAATAATCACAAGTCAGAGAGACAGATTTAAATAAGAGTATCCCCAAATACCTATAAATATGACACACACTGTGGAATGAATGTCACAAAAACATAAATAAATAAATCACATTATTTTGAACAATGGAATAAATTGCATTGTTTATTTATTTATAATGCATTTATTGTGCATTGTTTATGTGTTAGCTTTTTATAGATTAGAATGTAAAATGGCGTATTTATGTAATTCTTTAATGAATAAATCAATTGATGCAAATTTTTGAGAGAAAAAAAAAATAGGTTCCAACATATTTAACTACATTTAGTTACACTACAACAAAGAGCATTTAATTGATAAAAAAATAAAAAATAAAGAGTATTATTATTATTGTATGAAATAACTATTTCATTATTCCATCTTCACCTGTGAAGGAAAGCCTTATTTCCAGCAGCCATCACTCCAGTCTACTAAGAAAACACCGTGTTAGCTCATCCATAGGAAATCATTCTAATCTGCTAATTTGGTACTAGAGAAACCTAAATTATCTTGGCACACTTAAAAACAACGACTGTGCTACTTAATGACGTGTGCAAATCGTAATACTTTTTCAGTGTCCTTTTTCAGCTGCTGAAGTAGTGTGCACTTCAAAACTTCAAATTTGCTTAAATAAATTGCCTAAATGAAACCGTTTCCTCAGAAAACTAGTCAGCCTGTTGGTCATTATAGAGAAGTGAAGACTGTTCCAAGCTTGAGTGTCTTGAAAAATGCTTTATAGTAAGGTCTAATGGGCCTCTTCATTTCCCGACTGTAATTTTTGTTTAAAGGTGTCATATGATGCTTTTTAAAAAATCATTATTTTGTGTATTTGGTGTAACAGAATATTTTGACATGCTTTAAAGTTCAAAAAACGCATTATTTTTCAAATACTGTACATTATTGTAGGTCCTCTATGCCCCGCCTCTCTCAAACGCTTCGTTTTCAACAAAGTCCCTCCTTCTGACAAGTCTGCTCTGATCGGCCAGCTGACCCAGTGCATTGTGATTGGCCGAACACCACAAGCACTCGTCGGAAATGTAACGCCCCTTACCATAATTGTGAGCTTCATCTTTCAAAATAAATGTAAAGACAGAGCCCGAAAGGGGAACAGAGTCTCGTGACAGACACAGTGATGAAGCTGCTATGTGTTTGCATTACACAAGCCACGGTTAAGACAGCTGACTCCACTGTGATGTGACCCCCGCTTTTTCTCTTTCTCTCTGTCTCTCTCTCTCGCTCGCTCGCGCACACACACACACGATGCGCAAAACTCCGCATTTGAACAGTCAATAGCAAATGCTTAAATTAATAACAAAACAGTAGCTGATTCAGAAGCGCCAGATTGTCATAGCAAAGTCAGAATTACCTCCTCTCCGAGGTTCACGAAACGGTCGTCCATACAATGCATTGCTGTTCTGTTGTAAGTAATCTTAAAGATTCCTAAATGCATCTACTTTCGGAAGGCCAAATAAAGTGCTTTTGCTTTCGTCTAGAAACACACAGCGTCTCCCTGACATGGCTGCTTCAACACTAACTGCAGTTACTGAAACCACGCCTTCTTTCTTTGCGTGCACATTTGGGCGGCATTATGCAAATATTTCCACATAGTGAGGTAGATATGTGGGGGCGTGTTAGAACGAGCCGTTTTAGGGGGGAGTGGCAGAGTCTTAACTTTGATAAAGAATATCTCTTTGGTTTTGAGACTTTAGTCTTTGCATCTTCAGGGATCTTATCTATGCACAATCAGCTTGTAACACTCCAAAGAGAAAGGAAAACTTGAAATCACATCATATGACCCCTTTAATTTAATTAATCCTTCAACTCTTAAAAATAAAGGTTCCAAAAGGGGGTTTGGAGAACCCAATTTTGGTTCTCCAAAGAACCTTTTAGTGAATATTTCTAAAAACAACTCTTTTTTTTCTTAGTGTGAAGAACATTTTAATAAGCTAAATAATCTTTTTCCACTATAGAGAACCTTTTGTGGAACTGAAAGCTTCATGGATGTTAAAGTCTTCATGGAACCACTTTATGTTTAAGAATGTTGGTAAATAAAAGTATCAATTTCTTCATAAAAAAAAATGTAAATAAAAAAACAACAACTCCAAAGAGTTTCCAAACTTGTAAACGGTAGAGTAAAACTGCACAATAATTTAAATGCATACTATATGCTTTCTCTCTCTTCCTTTATCAAACATCGCATGCACAGTCCCTCTCAAGTGCACATTAGCTGCTCAGACAACCGATGTAAATGGACCGTATTTAGTGGAAAGAACAGAAGAAACGGGAAAAGAGAAAATAAAGTGTTTTGAGGACTAAGGGGAAAGTTGGACCCTCAGGCGGAGTGATTCTTATGGAGAAGGACGTGCCCGCCGCTCGCCACCCGCCAGCTGGGACTCACTACACTGCTGGAATGTAAGGAGGAGGGAGCAGAGGCCAATGTTATGGATGCATAAGGATCAGTACCCAAGAGGTACAGGCCAAAGACACAGGGACCTGCAGATAAGAAGAGAGAAGAGGAACCGGAGGAGGGACTACGAACAGACAAGGGACATGACAGGTTTGCAGGGATAATAACAGCAATTAACACAGGGCTTTTCCTGGACAAAAGACAAAAAAGGGACTTCATTGGTAGCTAATATATGGCATAGCTCATATATGAGTAGATGCTCCGTGTCTGCAAATTTTACATTTAAATTAGGGTAAATAATTACAATTATTTTAATAATTAGTAATTCTTATTTTGATCAATTAAACATGTCTTCAGTAAACCAAAGTATCAACATATGTATGTATGCATTTATGCGCTGTACATACAGTGTAAAAAAATATTTTTTGAAAGAGTATGTTTTGCAATAAAATAATTGTTGTTATTTCATTTCACGATTTCACCTTTACTTCAGTGGTTTTGTAATTTAATTCAGCTTCTTTGTTTTTGTAATTAAGTGTTACTTGCCATTTATCTGTAGTTGTTTGGGAAATGTGCTAGCAATTTCTGAGTGAAAATTGTTGTTACACCATTTTTCAGTGTATAAATAAAGTAAATAAACACAATAGATACAACTTTGATTCAACATTGATATGTTGGGTCCCTGAAGATACATTTAATTGAATAAAATAGTCAAAAACTATATTAAATACTGTTTGAAGAAACCATTTCATAGTTCAGTCTTCATCTGTGCAGAATTTAGTATAATTATAAATTCAATTATTCATAAATACACCACATTACTTACAAATTAATCATTAATGTGTTTCATTTGAACACTCAAACAGTGACAATTGTAGCCCTGACATTATTAACTGCCATAGTTGCCAAATGTCCTAGTAGATTATTAAAATAATATACAAAATAAAATGTTGCTTTGGTGGCTGAAATGTTTGCTTGCATTGCTGCCAAAATGCAGGAATATCCCTAGAGATTTTGAAACTGAAACTTTACAACCACAAAACATTGAAACTGCTACATAATGCTACATAATAACATTTTTTCACCCATAACCCCCTCCTCTCTCACTCTCTCTTTTCATCCACAACACCTTGTCCCTCGGTCTAACTTGGCAGGTTTTTTTTTTTCTGTGCCTCTCCTCTATTCCTTTTTTGGTCTTTAATTATCACTAATTAAGCTCTCCCTCGTTTGCTCCATTTTTCTCAGTGGGTGAGAGCGGGTTGAATAATTGGATGTAGAGGAGAAGACGGATGGCTCCTCCTGAGCCCAGGGTTTGTTCAGTCACAGCACACAGGAATCTTCTGCGTGTGTTCCATCCTTTGAACGACCTTCCTCTTTCACGGTAAACACCCGGGGATACTCATGCAAACCTTTCTGGGCACCAGGCCTTAAGAGTTATTTATAAAGATGCTCAAACTATATTCATTTCCCCCTTATGACTGTGCAAAACATGCACAGTGGATTTATTGTGCAACCTCACTTGAATAGTGTTTATTTAATATTATTTTTGGGGCTTTTGCCAATTTACTGACTAAGAAAAATTCTTCTGAAACATGTTTCAAACTGTACTCAGATTTGCCAAGATATACTCATAGGAAATAAATGTGCCTTCTAGACAGCAATGCGATTAAGCTTAAGGAAAATCCCCGCTTCTGTGTTTTTCCTACTAAGACAAAATCCTAGTAAACTCACAGGTCAGACATCAACATTATAAATCAGATGTTCCTACCTAAACATTTACAATCAAATCATGTCAAAAATGTCAATATGAACTCAGAAAATCTCAACACTTTCTTCTATAGATGTTTAGGATAAACATTCGAGACAAAGTTGATACTTGAAAGAGCAACACAATTCCCCATGGAATGTCAGGAAGTATTCAGGTTGGGATCAGGACACAAAACAGTCCGGATTCAAAGCCAAAGTTCCCATTTGAGCAGCTCAGCTCAACAAGTCTGGCTCTCTCACAGTTCAGATCATTTGATACATTTTATATGATGTTTATAGTCAAATTTCAATTATTTACAGACCAGTTAAAGTAAAATAACTGTGCCACAAATAAACATTTATCAGGTTAAAGACCTACAGTCTTTACAATGGCACACACTGCATAAAAGTCCTAGATCATATAATTTTTACAACTTTCCAAATTGTTTTATGGAGTTCTTGTCAACAGATTTATTTTCTATTGTTCATCAGCTGAACAATAAATATGTTGTTAAACAACAGTACAACCCCATACAACGCACTGTACTTCAGTCCCTCACAGCCTCGTTTTCATTCCTGTCAAAAATTAAGTATGGCGCTACCCTAAGGTCTATTGTTGAGCTGTTGACTCATGTCAATAAAAGCATTTCTGAGCAGCGTTACAAGATACTTAGACAAATATTATCACAAACTCTCATGCACGTGTGAACATTCCAAGAGACCTGTTCTCATTTGCCTGAACACACAGGAAGAACTTCACAAGGTCCTTCAGAAAGGCTAATTAGACCCCTAAAGGAGTGAATATTTCTCTCCTACCGTTGGCTTTCAGTGTGTTTGAATCAGATCGCTCTAGTCCGTCCCTACAGAAGACGAAGGAATCTCACCTCAGCTGTGCTCATAATACAAATATCTGTTTTATAAGCTTTGTTGTTTTCACTCATTAAAATGGCAGAACATTATTTTGCCCAACTGAAAATCAGAGATGTGGATCTTGAAACAGACAAACAAACATACAATCAAACAAAAACCTCAAGATGTTCTCTTCGAACAAAGCGAACAAAATGTTGCTTTGCTTGAATGACTATGATGACAAGAGTACAAATAGACAGATAATGGATCAATACATGCTCTCAGCTCTGGGCAAGAACTGATGCTTCATAGTTGAGTTTGTTTGGATAACTGGAGAGCAGGAAATAGTGGCTTTCTTTGATCGCTGAAATGTTCTATTAAGATGAATGGATGGCGGTGACTCATGCTTGGCAGAGAGCACCTCCTTTATTGTCCTATCGGTGGTATTCAAGCTAGAGAAAAAAAAAACCTGCTTAAATTATATCACATACGAATATTGGATTTCAATTGTTGGAATCCAAATAGAGGTGTGGAGGAAAGTTGAAATATTTGAACCAACTGGTACATTTTTAATTTGGTTCCATTTTCCATTTCACTTAGAGTTCAAGCCCATTATAACTAAAGTATGTCTTTGTGTTGGTGTGTGTCAGCAAAGATGGGCCATTCCTGAATAATTCAATGGTACAACAGAGTACAAATGGACTACAAATTGTACACACTTATATATACTGGACCCAGGCTTTAAAAGTCAATGTGAAACAAAGTTCACAATCTATTAACTTCCATAAACTGACATTTCCTAGTGAAACACTTGAAAACGTCAGCCAAAAAGTAAAATAGTTTCATAAATTCTGATGAAATATTACTCAAAACTTTTTTTTGTTGTTGACTTTAAATATAAATAAGGTTTTATTTTACATTTAAAGTAATATGTCCATAGAAAAATATCAGTCACACAATTCAAAGTTAAATTATTTCAAAATTAAATTAAACGTAATATTAACAGAGAGTTCTTCCAAAGGGAGAAACCCGGGGTTATTAATTATATTTATCTGCACATAAAATAAGCATAAAATTGTCGTGTTAGTTGTTGAGGCAATTTTACGAGAGCACCACACGAGAGAGAGAGAGAGAGAGAGAGAGAGAGAGAGAGAGAGAGAGAGAGAGAGAGAGAGAGAGAGAGAGAATATTAGTCAAGCTCCTTTAGACAAAAACACTTGACCTTTAAAGAAATCATATTATTTTAAAACGTTTTCCTAATATTGTATACAATTTCATTCTTGTTTCTTTGGATTCATCTCAAAGTACAGAATGTGGCATTATTTTTGACTTGGACTAGTATCACACTGAGAGAGAGTGAGAAAATAAAATGAACAGAGATAGAAAATCAGTAAATGGAACAGTGTGCCTATCTCTGCAAGATGGATGCTGCTTTGCAATTATCTCATTAAAGCACATTAATTACTCAGGTAGATGTTAAGCATCATTAATTAGTAGTTCACAAAAATCACAGAAAAAAAAATCTGTTCTGTCGCAATTATAAGCGTGTGAGTCATATAGTGTAATAATCAATAAAGCAAGTTTACTTTTGAATTATCTCTTTCTCACTCTTTTCCCTGTGGTGTGAACACAGACTGAAGTGTTACTGGTTGCCGTATGAGATGCGGTGAGGATATGCATTGATCAGGGTTCCCAGAGTCATGGAAAACCTGGAAATATCACAAATTGTAATTTGCACGACTGGTGAAATCACGCAAAAGAAAAAAAACAGAATCACAAAAGACCAGAAAATCATGGAAATGTATTGTGGGAATCCTGACTAATGTGTGTCAGTGTGTGTGATATAGGTCCTTCATATCACTATTAAAGCAAAAGCCAATTAAGACATGAGGAAACATGGTCTATATTTAAAGTTGTAGACAAGGAGGTAAAAAAAAAAGTATGTCTTGTAATTTGTAGTATTGATGCCAAGTATTACACTTTGAAGCAGTTCTCTTCCTTCTTTCCCAGAACACCATAATAACACTCTACCATCAGCCAAAACATCCTATCAACGACCAAGAAGCCTTTAGCAACACCCTAGCAACTACCCAGAACTCACATCAACTACCTAGAACCACCAGCAACCACCCAGATTGCCATATCAATACCTTAGCAACCAGCCAGAACAATCTATCAACCAACCAACCACCAAAACGGCCTTAGCAACCCCCTAGAAACCAACTAGAGCAGGGGCCTAGAACACCAGCCCTCCAGTTATCAACCCATGATAACACCCTAGCATCATGGTGTTGAGTTTTGTCTTATGAAGTATTGTCTTCAGAAAGGAACACAATTTAGCCGCCCTTTCCCGTCTAATTGAATTCTCCTTCACTCTGCTCCTGGTTAAAGAAATGCAACAAACTCTGTCTAAAGTGCTAAAGAGGGTGATTAAGCTTCACAGACCACAGACTGTGGGACAAGCATTTACTTTGGCCTGTGTATTATTTCCTTTTTAGTAGCAGTGAGTAAACATCCCGCGGCCCGCCTGCCTGCTGCTCCTGCCCATTTCCATGCATTGAGACTATGAGAGTTGCTGGGAAG
This sequence comes from Sinocyclocheilus grahami, assembly GCF_001515645.1. Lineage (NCBI taxonomy): Eukaryota > Metazoa > Chordata > Actinopteri > Cypriniformes > Cyprinidae > Sinocyclocheilus > Sinocyclocheilus grahami. The sequence goes on along the minus strand of NW_015506334.1, from coordinate 169,866 downwards.
GGTGGACATCCATGACCTTGCCACACTGAATGAGCAAAACATGGATGCAGGCTGTATATTAAACACTTTCACTGGTTATGACTAACACAAAAGAAAGAAAGAAAGAAAGAAAGAAAGAAAGAAAGAAAGAAAGAAAGAAAGAAAGAAAGAAAAAAAAAATAATAATAATAATAATTATTATTATTATTATTATTAATAAATGTGAATGTATACTAACAGCAATACTACTACCTATTAACAATAATACTTAATAATGTATTACTATTAATAAAATTATCTGTAACTGTAATAATGGTGCTCCGATGTTTGTTTTCTGTCAATGCAACCAAGACTTCAAGAAAACAAAACAAAACAAACAAACAAACAAACAAAACAAAACAAAACAAAATAAAATAAAATAAAATAAAATAAAATAAAATAAAATAAAATA
>NW_015506334.1:164320-168323 GCF_001515645.1 Sinocyclocheilus grahami | reverse complement strand
AATAATAATAATAATAATTATTATTATTATTATTATTAATAAATGTGAATGTATACTAACAGCAATACTACTACCTATTAACAATAATACTTAATAATGTATTACTATTAATAAAATTATCTGTAACTGTAATAATGGTGCTCCGATGTTTGTTTTCTGTCAATGCAACCAAGACTTCAAGAAAACAAAACAAAACAAACAAACAAACAAACAAAACAAAACAAAACAAAATAAAATAAAATAAAATAAAATAAAATAAAATAAAATAAAATAAAATAAAATAAAATAAAATAAAATAAAATAAAATAAAATAAAATAAAATAAAATAAAATAAAAAATAAAAAAATAAAATAAAATAAAATAAAATAAAATAAAATAAAATAAAATAAAATAAAATAAAATAAAATAAAATAAATAAATGAACAAACAAATAAATAATTCAGCGTTTGCTTTGTCAACGTAACCAAGATGTCAAGGGTAAAAACAATACAGAAAATAAAACAAAACAAAAATACAAAACAAAAATCCTCCCCCTTAAACTCCTTATATTGTCGGATTAAATGCACTGCAAATGCCTTTTCATGTTGTCTTTTAATCCAGCTAAATTCCCAGAGGGGTGCTTCTGAAGGCATGTCTCAAGATTTTCTGAAGAATATTAATTTAATAATGTTGATGTTAATGATCAACTAAACGAGCTATGAAAGCTGTTCTGATTCGTCCTCTTTTCAGAGCGTCAGCAGCTGCATGAGTGCCCCCCAGCAGCAGGTGTCTCCTAATGATGGACTGAGTGAGTGACTCTTCCATCCACTGCTCGATATTTATGAATGTTTTAAATTCAGTAATAAATGACAGGCAGGATTTAAAAGATGTATTGGATCCCCTGGTGACTGGTTTAAATGTTTATTTTAGATTAAAGAGAGGTTCTATGAGGTGTGGGGAAATTCGAGCCCGTTAGAGGAAGCAGATGGCTGGAAATCAGAGAACGGGAAAAGCGTCGGGACTCTGGTTTTGTCATTACAAGCAATAAGGGCCTTTTTTCTGGCTGGAATTTATGAGTCAACTCATTTCGGAGTTCACCGTATGGTCATGGATTTGGAATGTGTCGCACACGGTTAATGGGAAATGCATTTTGGATACCCACAAGTGCAGGCTAGCAGCAAACTTGAGTCACTGGCGAAACTAAAGTAGGGCATCTGTTTGAGGTTTGTGTCATACTGAGGTTTGCTAAGTCAGGGTTTAAACTGTGAATTTAAGTTCTAAAAGTTCAGAATCATGTACTGGAAAATTAGATGATCTAATCAGACACTATTTCCAATTCATTACGTTTTTCTTATTGTTTACTTTGCGGTTTTTGAAGCGACACTTCTGATATTCATTTTCAAAGAACCCCTGAAACCAAAACATTTCCAATGGGTTTCAAACATAGTCAGCCAGAACCAGACATAAATATCTGTAGAAAGGAGAGCGGCGTCCTCTCGCCGCGCAGCGTTGTCCATCTATTTTGACTAATTATAATCAAGCCTTACAGAATCACCAATCAGACCTGCCACCATTTTTCAATCCGAGCCATGAAGAGGCTGGTCAAAGGTCTCATTAAGAAAATTACAGAGTAACTCTATTGTCAGCACCTTTTACCCTCATATATGAGGTATTGAAGAACCAAACTGTAATTATGGAGAGTTTTTTTTCTCCTGTCCTCTCGCACAAGTGTCTCTCCGCTCAGATTTGATGCTGTCTGATGAATATAATTAGGTGGACAAACTGTTACAAGAGAAAGGCTGGCGCTCAAGTGAATTCTTGATGAGAAAAACTGAAAGCGATTTGTTTATTACCGAGCCACTTTATATACAACATAAACACTGCAAATTGATGGGTTACATTATAATGTCTAATGCACGATAAATTGATTTTTATCATTGGGGGCCACCAAGTGGATGCATACTCTATTGAATTATTGACTAAATTATTGATTGTTTGTCAAAACAAAACAAAACAAAGCAAAGCAAAACACAAAACAACCAAACTTTAAAAAATAATAAATACATTTTAAAACAAAAACATTTTTTTTTAATGGTTTTGAAAGGGTTTAGACAATTTTTTAGCTGGTTGGGCTAATAACCAAAGCACTGGTTTAAGATGTGCTACAATTACTAACTTTTGAAAAACTCACGCATTTGATCACAAATGGAATACATTGCCCTGCCGGAGTCCCGGCTAGCACACATGCTCACAATGGCACACTCCTGCGGGTCTCGATAGCACTGCCATCCCCAAAAGCCCTGCATGCTGTCACCCACCACAAACTGCAGCTACGTTACAGGGCCAGAGGGCTTTTAATCACATTCCCACACTCCCTAGCAAATTACTGCCTCGTGATTGCAATCGATAATCCGATAGAAGCCACTAGACGTTGCCGTTAGGGACTGAGGACAAATGCCCATCAGAGCCGAAAAAGCAGCAGGGGACGTCGTGAAAAGCAGGGGGTCGTGTAATGCATGAAAACACACGCTGTGTCGTTCACTCCTATTCTGCTTTTGAATATTATCGCCCGAGGGCTCAATCTTAACACAAGCAGAATTTCTCATGTTGACAGGTATGTAAAATAAAAAAGGGAGAACAAGAGATGGAGAAATGGAAAAATTAGACAACTGCATTAATTCAGTTGGCATACGGATGGAATGAAGAGAAAAGGAGAGCGAGCGAGAAAGAGCGAGATTGCATGTTAGAAAAAAGTATGATGACAGACAGTATGAGATGAAATTGAAGAAATAGAAGAGTAATGGATAGCAGGGACTCTCTAGAACTTCAGTCTATCTGTCATTTTTTGACAAAATGTTCAGCTCGCATTCATTTCTCTTTATCTCTCATTTAATTGACTGTGTTTTCTGCTCTCTCTTGCGTCTTTACTCCATTTGTCTTTTTGCACGCTCCAAAAAGTTCCGTCTCTGGTGTCATCCATTGGTCATCTTTTCTCATCCATTTGTTCTGAACTCCTGCTGACCTGTTTGCTTTAAAAAGCAAGATCTTCAAAAGGATAGTACCAACACAAATGAAAAACTCATCATTTACTCATCCTCACCGTTCCGAACTCAAATGACTTTCTTCCGTGGAACACAAAAGGGAGAATACACAAAACACACAAGTTAGTCCTTTTCCATGCAATTACAATGAATGGGGTCTGAAGCTTCCAAGCTTAAAAAATTATGCAAATTATATTGTTTGGAAAGTTTGGAATGTCCTGATGGACACATGGTTCAATTCAGGGGTCTGAAAACATTTTAATACAAAATGCTGCAAACAACCAAAACAACAGCATAGCAATAATAATAATAATAATAATAATAATAATAATAATAATAATAATAATAATAATAATAATAATAATAATAATAATAATAATAATAATAATAATAATAATAATAATAATAATAATAATAATAATAATAATAATAATAATAATAAGCATAGCAATAATAATAATAATAATAATAATAATAATAATAATAATACAGAATGATAAAGAAATTACATTTTAAAATGTTTAAAATATATTTAGAATATTTCAACATAATGTTTCTACAACTACTACTGTTATTACTACTACTAACATTAATAACACATTATTATTATTATTATTATTATTAATAATAATAATAATAATAATACATAATAATAATTATGATTTATTTGTGCAATTTTGATATATAATACTAAACCTATTAATTAAATGTATTTACAATTTATAAATATTAAGATTATTTGACTAGTAGTATATTATTATTAACATTTTTGAACTATTCAAAATGTATTTAAATTAAAAATATAACTTAATCATTCTGTATTATTATTATTATTATGTAACTTTAGCACAATTTAACATTATTGTTATTATATAAAAAGTAAAATAACTAACATTTTTATATATTATTATAAATATGTTTGTGTATTTATTTATTTATTACTTTAAAATAATAATAATAATAATTATTATTATTATTATTAT
>NW_015506334.1:138441-164286 GCF_001515645.1 Sinocyclocheilus grahami | reverse complement strand
TAAATGATTTTAGCAAATGGCTGCAATATAACAAAGAGTGAAAAATTTAAGGGGGTCTGAATATTTTCCGTACCCACTGTATATATATATATATATAATTATTATTTCAGTTCTAGGTCATTTTATTTTAAGTAACAAAAAATAGTGATTTTATATATATATATATATATATATATATAATTTGATTATATACTATAATAAGCCTGCATCATAATGTTGAAATTCGTTCTTGCAAAATGATAATTGATTGATTTTAGTGTTTAGTGTTCTCATAAGCTTAGAACCAATGCTTCAATGTTAAGTTTTTTTTAATAATTTTTTTTTGTCTCTCAGAACATGATGGTTAACTTGCCGTCTTTATCGTAGCCTTCCACAAGTCTGCAGAATGAAAGAAGAGCAGAGGACAGATGGAAATGGAATGAAATGCTTTATGAGGCTCAGGGCACAACAACTGGTGAAGCTCATTAAATAGAACTTGGCACTCAGTGATCCGTTTGGTAATAAACACACACTCTTGGGTATAACAAAACATGTATCCACTAAAAGCTGCCCGAGGTTGAAATTTGATCACAATGCCACTTTGAGGTGCAAACCAGCGAACAACCATTTAGTACATCCCTGTTCACGTCAACGCAATAGTGAGGTCCATATACCTGAAGAGCGGTATTCAAAATAATTTCATCAGAGTTTTTGAATGGCTGTAAATGGAGAAAGATGCCTTTTGCCCACATAATGGTGTAGTTAAAGCTAGCAAACCATTGAGACCCTGGTTTCCACACACAGACTTGTCACTGGCCAATCACAGATGTTGGTTATATTGGTGTATGGTTGATGCTGCTACTACTACGCTACTATTAAAAACACGCTACTATGCAAATTTTAAACAAACAGACATATCTATGCATAAACAAACCCAAGGATTTTAATGTAAAACAGTCCTAGCCCCTTCGCCTTGCTCTGAATGACATGCAGCTGTTCAAGTGCTCTTCATTAGCGTTCAGCTCAGCCTTCCAAAGAGTATTTTTGCCAATAAGAAAATGGAGATTTACGAGTAATGGTGCGGAAATTCACTGGCAGTCGTTCTCTCTCTACTGCTCGGAGCATGACGCGGCCACATCAGAACACATGGAGCTGCTGTGGAGAAGACGAGACTTCCATTCCAGTCAATTTGATATATTAAACAATTATTGAATATGCCACCAAATAAAAGTCTCTGACAAACAGGCCTTTGTAAATCTTTGGGCCCGCTCTGTTAAATTATGCATGCCTTCATGAATAATTCAGGACGATGTGCGAATAAATAAATAAAGTGTCGAAACAATCAGAAATGAAAACCAATATGTTCTCGTCACCGCTTTGGCTGATCCTATTCTTTTGATGACGAGAAACTCTGAAGCCGTTCTGGAAATCTAAACGGCTGAGTCGATACAAATCCACTTGGCTGTCAGTCACGGTTACATTTGAGGGTTATTTTGATGATCACATTATGAGCCTCTCTGAAGATTTGATGGATTGAGCTGCTTAGCTGATGTAGAGTAATAATTTGATTGACAATTGGGGAGACTGATGTTGGAATGAGGTACACACACAAACACTAGCCGTACTAAACTACTCAATACATTGTAATCAATGGCAGCTGGTGCTTTTCAAAAGTGGGGAAGCAATGGAAAATTATCTAGTATATTGTTCCTCTTATTATTACACACATACACACACACACACATATATATATATATATATATACACACATATTTTTCTGCATCTGCAATGTTGCTTCCAAAAGTAGCACCAACATTACAAAATACTAAATAACTATGAGTGTTAAACAAAATGTGTTACGAATAACTGTATCTATATCACTGAATACTCAGTGTCAGACTTAATAATAGTGGTGTTTTACATTTCCAACACTGCCAGTCACAGTTTCAATGGTTATAATCAAAACGTACACTAGCATGTTACTCTCACTACTGCTGCAGGGAACAGAATGTAATATGTAACCCTTTGAGAATTTTCTGTATGCATAAACACCTAGATGACCTACTGCATTTGTCAAAATGAACAGTAAGACAGCTTACCATGTTGAATGATGCGTCCCACAGTGCAATGCACTTAGATCTTTCATTTCCAACTACATACGTTATTTGATCACACTGCCGAATGTTTTTAAACAGACTTGGAATAAAAATGAAAGAAAAAGGTTTTATCTTCAAGATAAGTGGATACCGTTTACAGAATTAAACATGGAATGTGATGATGTAATGTGCCATTTCAGGTCATGTGATAACAATGTAGCATACTATGATTAGAAATATTGTTTTCGATGTTTTAATTTTTTTTTATCGCATTTATATATATATATATATATATTACTGTATTCACAATGTATTATATATACTCACAATATTACTGTATTTTTACTCAAATAAATGCAGCTTTGGTGAGCAAATGGGCCTTCTTTAAAAAACAAATTTTTTAAAGCATTTAAAAAAATCAGAGCAACCCCAAACTTTTGAACGGTAGTGTGTAAAAGACATGAATATAAATATATCATTCCCACATTTACAGTGAAATTTTATCTAAAGCTTTGTTTTCTGGAAAGCCTTAAATCGGTCACCATTTATTATAATCATATGTCATGTGTTAATCATATTCAAACCTCTGCGCCGCTGTGTTTGCTACTCATACGTTTAAACTCAAGTTGAAATCCTCATACATTCATGTCTTGTCCTTCGAATCAGTCTTCTCTTTGATGTATCACATTGCCTGAATCTTTCACCTTCCATTGTTGCCTTTTCATCATTTTTTACTTTTTTATATATCTTTTCTCTCTCTCTTGCTACTTTTCAAAGATCAATGCTTCTCCCGGGGGACTGTTTTCCAGTGAAAGACGGATTGCTGAAACATTTGTTACTCGACTAAAGTCTCTTTTCTTCTCCCACTGGTAATGTTCAATTGCACCATGATCAGGCGGGCACCTGGGGCCATCCAACTGGGACCGCAAACACTGCAAGGATTGCAGTTTCCCTGTTCTCGTCTTCTGCTCTCAATCACCTCACCTATACCAGCACTCAAATCCACTATTAGTGCTGTAAACGAATACAGTCTCGGTTCAGCCCTGAGACGGTTATGGTTAAAGGCCCAGCGTAAAATTTTATTTCATCACCGACACGGCTATTTCCAAAAGTCTCACATCAACATTTACTTGGCACAGCTGAGTAATTGCTCGGGCGGGCATTCACCTGCACACGTGCGTGGAGGCTAAACCTTTCGCCAGGAGCTAAAACGGTGCGATAAATTGAGACCCTTACACTAAATGTGATGACTGAGTCTCTGTGGAGTAGTAGAGTTTTATAATGAATCTTTTAAACGAATGAACCGTTCTTTGACTTGTAAAGCATGTGACTGCTTTGATGACTTCTTCATGCCTTCAAAGACTGTAGCATGAGCAAATATCCCAATAGTACGAGCATTCCATTGAATGCATGAGCTCACTGACCGAAACAAACAGGGTGGTATGTAAAGAAACCAAATAAATAAAGCATGAATGATGCTCTGCTCACCAACTGAACTGACTGGAGGGAAAATAATAGATGAATCTCTTAGAAAAACACCTTCTGAATGACTCAAGCGAGTTGAGCGAATGATATGACAACTCAACTGATTACTGGTCTGGCTCTTAGAAGCTAGTATAATGACTCTAACCAACACAAAAGTCCCTAAATCTTTATTATACGAACCTAAACCCCCACCATTATTCTTTGAAGACTCGCTGGTCACTAGCTACTAGTTTAATGACCGACAGAAAAGCATTGCTGAATAAATCTATGAACAAATTTTCAGCAAACTGATTCAAAAGATTCAATTCAGTCCAATCAATGCACAATCCAACAGAAAGGTCTTGCTGAATTAATCTATGGAGAATTTGAACAAGACTTTTCAGCAAACTGATTAAAAAAAATCAACTCAATCAAATGAACCAAAATTCCCACAGTTTTCTTTGTGAACCCCACTTGTCACTACCTACCTACAATGCAATGACCAACGGAAAGGTCTTGCTGAATGAATCTATGAATGATTTTGAACTCTTCTTTTTTTTTTTTAGCAAACTGATTCAAAAGATTCAATTCAGTCCATTGAATCAAAATCCCAACTGTCACTCAGGACTCAAGCACACTGCGAGGAGAACAGAACGAGCAAGAGAGAGGCATGTTTTTAATGTGCACAGGTGTGCTGAATGGAATGGATGTGGTGAACACAGTCCAATGGTGTTTTACATATAGATTAAATTAGAGAGAAGTTCTGCCCTTCATTAATGTCCTTTATGCTAATACAGGCAACACATGTTCAGTAGAGAGTTTCTGAGTCAAAGAGCGAGCGAGTGCGCGCATGTGTCGCCGTCCAGACACTCAGGCAGTGAAAGGTTTAACAAAAGCCTGGCTGCAATGGGAGAGAATGATAACAACTGTAGAGAGGGCGCAAGAGCAAACAGGTGTGAACAAAAGACAGAAAAGGCAGCTGTGTGTGAGAGACAGACACAGTAAAAGAAATATAGTAAACCCCAGGGAATAAAAGAACAGAGCAGGACAATAGAAAGCTCTTCTCAGAAGCAAGGACAGCTCAGACTAAAGAGAAAGAAGGGGAAACCAAGCTCATGTGTCTTAAAGGGATAGCTCACCCAGAGAAGAAAATTCAGTCATCCTCATTTCAACTTCAGCTTCCAAAAATTCACCTTTTGTGTTCCACAAAAGAAAGAAAGCTAAACAGGTTTGGAACTAAAGTATTTTCTTTTTTGAGTGAACTGTTTTTTTAAGGTCACTGAAGAGTGCAGCTGAATTCCATGTGCAGAAATGCTTTTCTTCAGTGAGATAACAGAGTAATTAGAGAAAGAAACCAGAAGAGGTAACAGGAGAAAGGGGAACAAAAAGAGAGGGAGACAAATAAAGAATGCAGACTTTTTTTTTGTGCACAGATAGTCATTTTGGTTTTGTGCCCCTGCATAGCCACTACATTTATTTTGTTGGCTATATAAGATTAAGCAAAATCATGGATATTAATAAAAAAAATTGTGTGATTCAATGTTTTGCAAATCAGTTCAATGTCTTCAAATGTCTGAAAAATCACTTCAGAATTCGTCATGAAACAAAAAATAATATTAAATAAAAAATATATTTATCATTGAGCAGCTAGAGATTTTTGTGGGAACTGTGATAGGTTTTTTTTTTTTTTTTGGATTGGCTGAATGAACAAAGTTGATTTAGATGAAAATAAAGTTAACAGTATTTATTTGAAATGCAAATTTTTTTGAAACATTATACATTTTTTACTTTCATTTTTGATTAATTGAATGCATCTGTGTTAAATAAAAATTATTAGTCTGTTTAAAAACTGTTTTATTGACTGACTTTTGAACAGTACAGTATGTACGTATGTATGTATTTATAAATAGCAGAATTGCTCAACTTTTCTGTATGTGAAGCTCTCTCCATTTAATAAATAAGTAGATCTCATGCATTACAGAAATCATGATGCATTCTATTTCCAGCAGGTGGGAATGGCTAGTGCAGAATTAGTAATGGTATCCTGGTTCACAGGGTCTTGTTGTAGCATGGGTGTAGGATTACAAGCAGGGGGCACACTGCCCTAACCTTGGCCCCAGTCCACAGCTAATGCAAACACATCTCTGCATATATCCCTCCATTACTGTCATTTTCATTATATCCCTCCATTACTGTCATTTGCATGTCTATGCCATGTATATGCATTCTGGAGACCAGACCTAACCTATCTCGTCCTTTGCTTTCTCCACAAGTGGCGTCTCATCTCTGGCCAAGCATATAATGAATACTGCCAAGGAGCTTCAGTCAGGGATGACACATAGAACATAAGCAGATGTTGGAATTTGTTACCACACTACACATATCCCCTTCTCACATCCAATTATGTAAACATAAAGACTGAATCAGAGACACCATAATCTCTTGCAAATGTCCATGGCCACACACACAGCTCATACTTAAGAATAAAGTCCTGGAAGCTCATTGGTCAATAAAGTATGCTACAGCAATGTTTTATATGTTAATATCTAAAAACATTTCATTATAATAGTGTGTGTGTGTGTGAGTATATTTTTAATATATAAAATGTAATATTACACAACATTAAAATCAATCTAAATAAATAAATGAATAAATAAAATAGTAATAATAATAATGAGAAGAATAAAATCAACATAGCTAGTGACTAATTACAAAAAACTGATACTTCTCTTAGAAGTTAGTATTCATTATAATGAAAACAACAACATACCATATCCTTCTTTTCTGCTTCTCTATTATCACTAATTTATTTCTTCAAGAATGTATTTATTTGTACTTAAGTAGGCCACGTACTTGCAAACCAGCTGCAAAAAGCAATGTGTATAACAGTATTTTCAGAAAAGATTGTAGAAACACATTTTTTACACATGTCAAAATGTGGACCAAACCAGCCATGCCTGACTGCTGTGTGTGGCAGCACTCTGGCAGGACTAATGTTACAGCCGCTGATTTATGCTGTTAATTGACTGACTGAACTGAATTACTCAGTGGTGGTTAAAACATTTGAGAAGAACTGTGCTCTGATATCTATAATTAACGTCAGTCTATTTCAAAATCACCTGTTCTGAACATGTTTACTTTTGTGTTTTCGTAAACATTCACACATCAAAGAAGTTGTTATTTTTCAAGGAAATTAATCTATTAAATGTGTAATATGACTCTGATAATAAACCATATATATATATATAAATCATATATATATATATATATATAATATATGATTTATTGATAATGTATGATTTATGAAAATAAATCATATATAGATAAATCACAGTCAGGTAATGTTTTATTTTCCCTCCACGTCGCTATCCTATTGTACCATTATGAGCCCACTGGTGTTGAGTCTGTAATTGATTGGAGCAGGGCCAAGGCGATGCTAAGTTGAGCTTTTCTTCAAAGTCACTAAGTGACCTCTGCTAAGTTGGCCACTTCTGAAATTTCAATAAGCAGCTCTTTCAAATGCTTTGAGGATATGACCTTGTCTACCTTAAATCAAAATTGACTATTTGCTTCCGTATTTGATTCATCAGTGCTTGTTTTCCTGGCTCTAAAATACATTTAATTTTCCATTCTGAAATATAATGCCCACTTTTCGTGATCCAACCAACTTTCAATTGATAAAATAAAGTCCCAGCCAGTGTTGGGCAAGTTACTCTGAAAATGTAATCAAATTACCGATTACTCCTTTTAAAAGTAATCACGTTACTGTTCTGATTACTTTATTTCAAAAGTAATTAGTAATTAGTTACATTACTAGTTACGTTACTTTTTTCTCCATGAAATTTATGAAATCCCAGCATACACGCTCCCGATAAATACTTGTTAGCATCAACATTCACAGAACACTGTTATTTTTAACTAAAGCAAGCGGCTGCTGCGTGCATGGTTTGGCATGGCAGAATGAAAGCAAAGAGCGCTGCATTTATACTCTCTAAAAGACATCTCAGTTCATCGCAATCTCACAAATCTCTGTTATAACACAATACATATATGCATAATGAATCTTTCATAATGTCTACAAATCGTGTGTTATAATGAGAGGATTCATGAGCATGCAAATTTCAGCACTGCATTGCTCAACGCTGCAAACACGTGTTATAGCCTAAATAGAAACTCTGCATACGCTTGCACCTGTTAATCGTTTATATTTTATATTAGTTCATGTTGCTTTTGTGCAATAGATGAATAACAATTGATTTGTTTTAGATATTTTATGTTTAGATATTTCTATTTTGCGGGAGTCCCGTGAATCATTTTATTCTCCTGCATCCCGCACACACACGAGTGTCTACCCGCCCGCACCAGCACTCGCCCATCTTGTCCCGCGCCGCACTCTGTTGTGTTGGGTCTCACGGGAGAAGGTCTCTAATCCACTGGCACTTGACTCGACAGTGCGTGTGCTACATCCTTTTTACAATCTCTTGATTATAAAACATTGCATTCTGTCAGCAATGTAACGGGGCAGTAACATATAGAGACTTCGGCTTGTAACTATACTTTAATTACTATTTTTAAAATTATAACGTGTTAAATTTCTCCGTTACTAAAAAGTAATCAAATTACAGTAACGCGTTACTAAGTAATGTGTTACTGCCCAACACTGGTCCCAGCTAGCCATTTTTATTGTTAAATATCAAATTTCACAGTGAAATATGTAGCAAAATAAGTTTACTTTAACAGCACATTTAGAAGGGAGACCAATGTATTGCATTTGTCTTCACCAACTACATTAAAGACTTCAAAATGAACAATTTATTTTAAACTGTGCAGAAAAGCTGCTCCAGTCATTCACACAGACACATTATCGTCCCACAACCCCACCTACGTCCATATTGCCCCGGCCTCTCAAGTAACCGGAGCCTTGGAGGAATCAATCTCATTTGAAAGTAGAAAAAAGAAGGAAAACACATAAGAGGACAGGAAACATCTGTGTCAAAGAGCGAGGCCCAGAACATGCCAGGCCAAAGCGGGACTTCAGATTTCCATCTGGTTTTAGTCACAGACCGAAATTGGGAGGGGGGGAAGAGAATCAGAGCCCAGTTTACAAAGACACTCCGGGGAGAAGCATCCCGTCAAGGGTATCAGGTGACAGAACAGTAGGCTGAAAAATGAAGTTACTCCCGGCCTCCCATTGGGAGGGCTTGAAAGCAAGTCGGGTTCTGGGACGGAAAGGGAAAAAGGTCACGGTGTATGTTTTCACTTTAGAGAGAGTGACTGGTCAGATGCCAACAGAAGATGCGGAGGAAGGTTCAGCCAGTTGGATGGGATGTTTCAAGATTACTGGGTCCCAGAGAGAGTGAGGTGATGATGGCGGTTTGTGAAGGTCTGAGAACTTCTGTGCAGCCACAGCTGTCGCTGTAGACTCGGCTGTTGACAGAAGAAGTTCAGCCTGGAGGAATCACACAAAAGTCTGTCTACGAAGAATCTCAAGCACTTATTGCAAAATAAAAAAAGCCCTTATGGCTTCAACGACAAGGCAAATAACGCTTTTATTCTGTTATTATTCTCAAACTAAGCCCCTTGACAAAAATGCATTGCTTTTGCCATGAACTGGGATTCATGATGGTTCTTCAACAAACGAAACTCAACTAAAGTGCAGATTTTAACTATTTGTTTGTCTTCATAGATTCAAGGAGCCTTGACCTGTGCCCTTAACTGTCCATTCACATTTTGTGTTGCATCTCATTGTATTATGTATCTGCAGAAGCAGTGAATAGGCAGTGACCTTTGGAGAAAAATAAACATTCAGGATTCTCATTGGCAGAATGATTCAAAATGACTATTTCTAGTTCTCAGACATACTTCAAAAACAATCTACCTACCTATTTCTCTCAATCTTTATCTCATATAATTCAGATTTTTTTTTCAAGGTTTTTAAAATAACTCTCGTATGCTCTTACGCTTTCATTAAAATACAGTAAAAACAGCAATATTATGAAATATTATTACAATTTCACAGAAGTCAAAACTGAATTTTCAGTAGCCATTACTCCGGTCTTCAGTGTCACATGATCCTTCGGAAATCATTCTAATATGCTAAAAAAAAAAATGTTACTTAATATTTGCTTCCTATTTATTTAACTGTTGAATAAAAGCTAAATAATTTACAATTGTGTTGTATTAAATGTCACCACAGCTGACCTAATGCCATTGCATATATTTCCACAGAATGAAGTTAATTTAGGTTTGTTTGAGCAGTCAGTGAATTTATAATGCTGTTTGTAAAGTGCTTGCAGCAATACGCACACACACACATCTGTAAATTGAGAGTATGCATGTGAAAGTGGGAAACGGAGCCAGTCCCTGTCAGTTCTGGAAGCCCGTTTTCTATTTCCAGCCCAGTTTTCTGATGCAATCCTGCCTTTCTCTTTATCCAAAGAGACACATGCCGTTCACTTGTCATTTTCTGGCCAGGGAGGCACAGAGAAAACTTTGCTCGTGAGTAAAGCTAAGATGAAAGTTTATGTTCACCCCTTCCTACTCGTCTGTGATGCGACGTGGGTCTGACTGGATTCAGAAAGCTGGGCTCGCGCAGCCTTGTCGAGACCGAAAACCGACAGGGCATTAGAAAAGTGGGTCTTTCCTTGTTTGAAGCTTGGATTGGCACTTGGGTTAATGCCTGCTGGAATTCAGTGCACATCTCGTGTTGATAAGTCGGTGATGGTGATTAATAACTGTCACACACGCTCTAGAATGTTCTCGTATACATTTGATTCTGTTTTGCTCTTTAATCCATCCCCCGAACACTCGTCCCTCAATCTCTTTTCCGCGCTCTGGATTTCTTTTACTGTCTGCGCTCTGATGTCTGGTGGCAGACATACCCTCCCCCTCATGTTTCTGACTTTGTATCTACAACAGTCTTGCTTTTCTACATCTTTTCTACATTTTTTCACACCTCATCCTCCCCACCCGGGAACAGTGCTGAGGAAGGTACTTTGAAAACTGTAGCTTGTCAAGATACAAGATATTCAAAATGTAAAGCAGATAAATTACAGTCAATCTACATTTTTGGAAATGTGGTTAGATACACTCCAAGCTTCTTAAACATGCCGTATATTTTAAATGTACAACAAAATATACAATCATCAGAGCATCAGAAATAATTTGCTCGTCTTGTCAACACAACCCATCTTATATGATTGTCACTGCTTGTCACAATCTACTGTCGATTGATGACTCCTGTCTGTATACACTATATAGGCTACTTTGGTCAAAATATTCACATTTACGTTAATCATCGATGTCATATTATGCTACTATTCAATGTGACAGCAGCAGTGCTCATGTATTTACTGATTTGTTTTGACTGAAAGATGTCAGTACATGACAGTTCACAACACTTCACAGATCATTGCTCACAACATGGCAAAAACATTAATTAATTCATTTTAAAATCTTAAAGTCTATACGAAATACAACACAATTTACTTTTGTAAAGTGAAATATTTCAGAGCAAAACAATATTCAATGAACTGAGACTTGCACAAATTCAGTTTACATAACAGGAGGGAGCCAGGTTGAAAAAAATAAGAGTGAATTGTGGGGGGAAAAAAGTGAGTTGTGTGTGTGTGTGTGTGTGTGTGTGTGTGTGTGTGTTTTGATTATATATTCTATACAACTTTGTGTCTGTAATTTAGCAGTAAATGGTATTCAAAAATAGATAGACAGACAGATAGATAATATAATATTAGTAAGAAAGTATTTGTGGATACACACACATTTATTTGTATATTATTGGTTTATTTTTATTCAATCACATACACAAGGTTAGGAATGTGTATTAAGAAAGTAAATGCGATCAGTTTTTACACTGACTTTAAAATAAGACTACAAGGAAAGTACTCCAAAGCTATGGCATCTTTTTGATCACTCAAAGGATTCTATATCCTTACACATGCAAACTGACGGAGGCCGCACCCAGTCACTCCGCAGACTCTTCGTCTGCCCTTGGTTTGTGGTCAAGTAGCTTGACTATATATGGAGAAAGAAATTGCAAGCTTGAGCTCATGTCCCCTTGTAACGTCTCACCGACCGAAGCCTCAAAACCAAGCGAGGCCTAAAACAGCTTGTAAACCCCACTTCCTTACAGAAAAAAAAGTGGTTTAGCATCCAAACAATAAGTGAAATTTGAGTTTGGCCATATAAAAAAGGGTTTGCTTATCTTTCAACTATATCCAGTAACCAGCGATCGATGGCATTTTTAAGGAAAGGTTTACAAATACTACTTATCTGGTGACCTGGCAATGTGAATAGAGCACTTTAAAGCTATGGAATGTGCAGAAAAATTTAGAAGTTTAATTCAATTAAAAGAAAGGATGAGCAATTGCTTATTGGTTGAGAGGAATTTTTTGGCCTGCGATGTTCTTCTACCTTAAAACTCTCTGTCATGATGAATGGACTCCTTTAGGTTCGCACCTGGTTGAGTTCTGGTCCACATCGTTGTGTGTTTGTGTGCATTTCCACCTCTTTATTTTCAGACCTGGGGCTACGATGAGCCTGGGTGGGCTTAGCATGAGCTTTGGGGTCATGGTGCAGAGCCACATCTGAAAAATTGAGCATAGGAGGAGGGACAGAACCAATCTCCGCCATATGGTTGGATTTAAGAGCTCGCCGGGAGGTTGTAAGCCTTTCTTCACCCTCCGAATCAACCTCGGCTGTGTTTTGTGAAGTGTTGTCCAGAGCAGCCACCTATGGAAAATCCGCTTTGTGGCTCTCTGCTGTAAATGAGACTTGGGTTATGAGGGCGGCCACGGACATCAACGCTGCCACAGCTTAACCAGAACCGACATACCTCGGCAACATTCCAGATTTAGCTTCCATAATACTTTGAGATATTTTCCTTGGTCTAGTCCACCTGGAATTGTTCATGCGAGACACAAGCTAGCAGGCTAACGGCACACAGATTGTGATTGCTCCCATAAAGTCTTTATAACAACAACTGTTCTACATCGTGGACAGCTTGTAGCAATTACTAGCCCATCTACACTGTTGATTCAATCTAAATGAGGGACTCTCGGCCGCTGCGACTACTGTACGTGCTAGATGCTCACAATGTGAACTGCATTAGGCTGTCATAATGCCTCCGACAGCTGGACCCAGAGAACAGGCTTTTATCTCTCTCCAATCTGAGTAATGGACTATCACCCTTTATCCCAGAATAGCACAGGTCTCTCAACAGATTGGCAAATCAGACTCATCTATTACATTCTCTCTGCCCATCCTGAGCCTTGGAAGGGAGTACAAGAGTCATCTGGGTAAAGGATTATTGCCTTGAAACAATCCCCCAGACTTTCCCACAGAGTGAGAATTTCAACATGCCTCAGGCGTCATGCTACACCTCGTGCAATCATGCATCAGTATACTGACCTCACGGCAATGTATTTTGCCAATGCAGTGCAATGTGGTGGTTAGTGATAGCGATATATCAGGCAAGACGCTATCAGCTTTGACAGTGATAAATAAAGAATTTATTTTAATGTTTTGGAATTTTAATTCACTTTGAGTAAATATTTTGTAAAAGAAACGTGTATTTTATGTTGGCAAAATCTCATTTGCATTATTTGGCATTCAGTATATTTTATTCAATGTGTCCTATATTTTGGGCTTTTCAACTTTTTAATGCCAAGAATCCATAAATATGAGAATCTTACAGGCCTTTATGAAATATAATTATTATTTTTTTTTTATAGTATGTATTTTTTTTTCACGATAAAAACATAAAATTTTAATCATTACATTTAAATGTAAACAATTTAAATAAATAAATATAAACTTGAAATAAGATGGCAAATATTAAGTTAACATAAAAAGAAACATTTTATTTAAATTAATCATCCCCACATCAGCATATTAGAATTATTTCTGAAGCATCACGTGACACTGGAGACTGGAGTAATAGCTGCTGAAAATAAAGTTTTGCCAAAGAAATAAATTAAATTTTAAAATATATTAAAATTGAAAAGTAATTTTTTATTGTAATATTTCAGAAAAAAATACTATTTTACAGTATTTTTTGATCAAATAAACGCAGCCTAAGTGAGAGGATACTTCTTTCAAAAACATTTAAAAAAAATCATAATTAGTCCAAACTTTTGACCAGTAGTGCGGCTTCATATATATACTGTATATACTGTATATATATATATATATATATATATATATATATGTATATATATATATATTTAATTAATTTATTTGTTTAGCCATCATGATTTATGGATGGCTTCAAACTGTAAATAGAAAGCTACATGAAAATATTTTAAAACCCTGTAAATGTGTTAAAATTACTGTGTTGAAAATTAATAAGCTTCATTTAACAAGTTAACACATTAATTTTACACATTAACACATTAACCTTAGAACCACAAAAAAAAAAAAAAACAGCTGAGATCCGAAGCAAAACCAACTGAGAGCCTCTTCTCTAGAAAACGCTTTAAGATAAAAACACTATAGGTGGTTGACTAGATCCAACAAGACGTATGGAGAAAAGAGTGTAGAACAAAAAATTAATACGAAATTTCAAAGGAGTGAAAAGGGCACAGTGAAAACAGCTCGGCGTTAATCAATCCATGATGTGCTCTATTTAGCGCTTTCAAAAACCACAGGCTATTGAGTTTTACATATTCCACAGGTCTTAAATGTCTTTTTAGACCAGTGCATGCCCCTGTAGAGAGTGGGTAAGGAAGGAAAGAAAGAAGCATTCCTCTTTTCACACTCAGAAGAGAGTGTGAAGAGAGATTTGACAGGTTCACTCTTCCGTTTTATTTAGCTGTTCAATAAAAATCATCTTGATGAGCTGCAGGGATCAACAGAGCTTCTCCACCCACTGATCGAGTGTGTTAAACCCTCACACACACGTCACAATTGTCCTCTCAACTCCTAACCACAAACTTCTGTAATCACTCGTAGTTTCGAGATCGTTGGGTGTTCACAAGTGTCACTGATATCAGCAGAGAACTTAAATGATCTCTAGACTTGTCAAGGATGTCTTTAAGTGAGCCATAGCTTAACACTAATTGAGTCTCATGGTATCTGTTCTCATATGTCTTCATATTTCTAGGTGATTCAGTAAGCACTTGAGATGAAAAGCTTGCGTAATGTGCAAATTATCACTTATAAAATCATGTGAGTGGAACTATAATGACACAGCTTTCATTATATACTCACACATCTGAGGAAAACGCATGTCCCTGTTTCAAGTGTGTTATGAAAATGTGCCCTTAATATTAAAAAGAAAATAGACGAGACATTTGTTGAGCATCTTAGCTTTGATGAAATCAATGCTCACATATGAATTAAACAATGAGATTTTGAGGTTATAAGTGTACAATGTCTACTGAAAAAAGGTTGTAATGGAGATAAATTATTTTTTTAACAATGGAAGTCTGTTTGCTTTTGGGACTTGATTTCCTTAAAAGAGATATTACAATGACTTGCAAAAAAATTTAAATAAATAAAAGTAAAGTAAAATTAAATAAAAAAGGTTATAAATGGCTATAAATGGTTATGAATTGTTATTTTAGACATATTTCTTCATGCAAAATATTTTTTTATTTTTATTTCGGGATGAAATATGAACATGTTCTCGACAAACTGGTCTGGTCTGCTGACCAAAATAATAGCCCAGCACTGAAACACTTCAGATCTTATAAACATATTTATTTTAACTCTTTACCAGATTACCTTTTAGAAGATATAAACTGTTAAACTTTACTGTCTGTCTCTTCTGACAAACCGAGTTAAAATACGTATTACTCATCCTGCACTACACAAATTTTAGTCCAATCAGAAACTGTCTACATCAAGAATGTTCCACCCCTACACTCTCAGAAAAAAGGTACAAAAGCTGTCAATGGGGCAGTTTTCTTTCAAATGGTACACCATTGTACCTTATTTACCCCTAAAGGGTGCATGTTAGCAATATGCCCAATAGGAACCCTGCTTCAACAGGAAACACATCAATTCAGGAGATGTGATACAACAGTAGTACTGAATGAATTCTCACTGCTTTACAACCACACACACTTAATCCTAATCCAGCTCTGGCCACTTTTCTCATTAAATGGGATTACGTCCAATCTCTGACAACATCATTTGTTTGGGATTTTAATTAAACTGTGCTCAGGTTAATGCTTTTCTCTGGCCACTGCATTTAGAATCTTTTCACCTGCCCGAATCCTGTTGGTTAAAACCATGCAAGTTGACAATGACAAAGCCAGACTGATCTACCAGGGTTGCGTTTCCCAAAAGCATTGGTAACGACGGAACTTGCAACCATAGTTGCTTTTGGGAAAGGCACCCCAGGACGAAACCCTAAACAGGTCTGGCAGAGCTTATTGATTTCTAGTACATCCAGCAAAACCTCCATAAGTGTCTACCGTATGTCTTCATAGCACTTCGACACGCACGGTTTCCTCTTAATGTATGCGTACCTAGAGATGCCAAATGCTAATATTTAGTTGATGACTGAGATTTTAAATTACCATGAGAAAGAAGCAGGCAGTTGGTGCCAGTCCCCTCAAAGTCAAATTATATCTTGTGTTTGCTTTGTCCTTGCTTTAGGGGAAAACCATGCATGGTTGAGTCACGTTCTGTGACCACGGAGGACTTGGAGAAGCTGGCATCTGGTGCCAAAGCTTTGCTATTCATTAATTTTAATGAACACTATTGACTTGTTAAATTCCTGTGTGAATCTAGTTTGTACAAGTACTGTCATCCTTCAGGCAGTAAAGACACACCACACTACACCTCTCTGCAGAGACATGTACAACAAAAACAATGATCTATATCCTAGGATTATTAACTAGAGAGGGAGAAAGTAGAAGAGATAGTGGAGTTCAGTCTGAGGTGCGGAAGATAAACTCATCTTTTATGTCTGAAAGAAGTTGGAGACAGTGAGAGAATTAGAGTAAACAAACTACTTTGTTGCTTAAATGTTGTTTACCACAGAAAATAGTTTATTTTATTTTTTATTTATTTTTATTGTGGTTACAGTAAAGCAGTTTGAACTGAGGTAAATGGAGTCATGCACATATAAGGTTTCGATGCATATTTTATAAAAATAATTTTAAAAAAAGGTAAACTAATAGGAGTTAACATATTGGCTGTAACTTTGCCAGACATGATTAGTAAGAATCATGGTCACAATATAATGAAAAGTGCAACATATTTTTTAAGGTGATTGTGTGTGTGTGTGTGTGTGTTTGTGTGTATGTGTGTGTGTGTGAGACTATACTTTACAAAAAATCTATCTATATAGAGGGTTCCGCATTTTGCCTTTTATTAAAAAACAACAAAATAAATCAATAAAAAGAAAAAAAGAAATAAAGAAAAAAAAACTGACAAACTATTCAAAATGACAACAAAAAAGATGAAGTAAAAATAAAAACAATAACTTTTTAAAAAATTAAGACAAAAATAACAGACAAGTTGAAAACTATTTTCTGTGGTAAAGGACATAGTAATTACCTGTAACATTTATTTAACCATTACAGAGCTACTGCGTGTCAGATGAAGCATTGTGTGTTTGTTTGTGCTGGAGGAAGGATGTTTCTGTAGGCGTATTCATTCCATAATGTACCTCTCATCCCAAACAAATAAGTGCTCCAGTTTAGGGTGCTCCTCTTTGGTTTGCGAGAACTCCTCCACCCATACTCTCTGAGAAAAGCTCCTTCAGTCTCCAAGGAGATCTCTTTCACTCCTGTATCCACTCCTTTCCTTCCCTCTGTAGTCTTCTAATCTGCACTGAGAAACAGCACTTAAGCTTGTGTTTTGATGTTGAATTTAATTTGAAAGGAATACACGGCCATGTAGAGTTTAAATCAGTGCCTCATTGAGACCATCTGTTGAATTTGTATAAAGGACAGTGGGATGCCAGCAAGCATCATGTCAATCAAACCCAGGCAATGTGTCTCAGGTTCCCAGTGCTTTGTCTCATTACAGTCCTTCCTGTGCTGCTTGTGTTCAACACGGATTTCATTTTTTTCATGTAATGTCGAAAAGGTTGGTTATAGCCGCTCATTATTGATGAGAATCTTGAAGTGGCGGCTTCATAAATATGGAACCCGGGTCTGTTTACCCGATCAGGAGTGCCCAGGGAGACATTTATCAAAAAGGAAAGAGTGCCAAAGGCTGGAAACTTTCCATACCCCTGGGAGGGAAGTAAAGGGCACGTAGGCTGGGCATTAGTCAGAAGGGACAGCAAATGCTGTGATATTGAAGCTTAAAGAAATAGTTCGCACAAAAATGAAAATATAATTTACTCACCAATATTACGCTCCGAAATTGTAAGACATTCTTTCTTTTGTGGAACACAAAAGGTAATGTTTTTTTAAAGAATATTCTGGACAGTGTTTTGAAGTGATGAAATAAAGTGAAATGAAAGTGAAGAGGGACTAGTCTGTCAAGCTCAAAAAATAAAACAATGAA
The DNA here is from genome assembly GCF_001515645.1 of Sinocyclocheilus grahami. NCBI lineage: Eukaryota > Metazoa > Chordata > Actinopteri > Cypriniformes > Cyprinidae > Sinocyclocheilus > Sinocyclocheilus grahami. The sequence goes on along the minus strand of NW_015506334.1, from coordinate 146,260 downwards.
TAAATCAATCAATAAAACAGTGAATAATAAAACAATGAATAAAACAACAAAAAGCAAAGCAATAAATAAAACAAATTTTTAAAAAATTAATAAACAAACAAATAAATACATACATACATTAACTCATGCACTATATCTGACTGACTCTGAAGACATATGGTAGCATTGTGTGAGGAACAATGCAGAATTTAAGTAATGATTTGTGTAAAATTCACTGAGTCAGATCTTTTTTAATTAATTATTTAATACAGTTCACAGAACCAAACTGAATGATTTGTTCATAAATCAAACTGATTTGGTTCTTGAGTTCAACTTGTTGACTTAATGATTTGGTTGTAGCTGTTAACACATCGCTGGAGGGTAAGATCATCAATAGTTAACAATTTAAACTTTGGTCTGTTAAAGATGTCAAATTCATAAAACTTATATAGCGCATAATTCATACAGACTACTTTTTTGAAGTAGTTTCTGAAGTTAAAAGCTTCAGTCCCTGTTCAATGCCACTGCATGATAAAGGGCAACAAGAACTACATTTAAAATGCCTAATTTTGTGTTACAAGGCAGAAAGAAACTCATTAAATAATGACAGAATTTATTATTATTATCATTGTTATTATTATTATTTATTTTTATTTTTTTTGCTAAACTAGTCCAGGGGAGTCGATATACTATGGAATCTAGAATCAGACATCTCAAAAGAAGCATCTGTAGCATTAAAATTCAGCGAATTTGCATGAAAATGACCAGTTGTGAATGTCCCTCTTCAACATCTTAGCTAAGAGCAAAGGGAAGAGATCTCCAGGACTGAGGGAATGAATCTGCATGCTCCATGGATCCTTCCGGATTGAGGTGAGGATGGCAGGAATGAATGAGTTGAGTGTGAGAGTGGATGAAGGGCTCTTTGGAGAGGGCTAGTAAAGCTCCTCAAACCAACAAAGAACAAGCGGCTTCTCCCAGGGTCTGGCTAACGCATTATTACGCTATTATTTCCCGCGAACACAAACTCCAATCCAGAGTGACTCAATTAGAGCACCAGCGACGCTTAGAATACATTAGCCATTTTTCTTTTCAAACCATTATGTTAAACCACCAGGCATGCAGCCATACGATAACATGCTCTTCATGAAAATAAACTGTTTAGAAAACAGGACAATTGAATGTGTTGAACAAGAGTTCTGGTACTAAACTGACCTTTAGTGAGTATAATGATATCATAATCTCCAAATAATTTAACATCGCTTCGGGAATCTACAATTACTTATCAGCACACATCTACGCCCAAGGACGAAGAACCAAGAAAACAAGATTTTTTTCATTCTCCTTGAGCAGTCTTCTATGTGCACATACAAAACCTTGAGAGCTGTAGCTTATCATTACAGCTCGAGGGGAGATAATGAAATAATACAGAAATGATCTTGTAAACAGCCAGCTAGTTTCTTTTGAATCTTCCTCGCGACGCCGAATGGTGCGTTCTACTCTACGCGTTGGTTTTGGCAGCTGCCTGTCAACGTGCAGAATCTTAATCTAATCCAATGCTCAGTAAAGTCACCTTTTAACAGCTTTTCAAATGAGCTTTAACACCACTAAGCTACATTTCTAAATTCACTCGGACAACTAAAGCCTTGAATGGTCTCCAAAACTGAATGAATGGAGTCCAGCACAGAAAGGCTATACGCTCACACAGTTATTGTTTGAATTGATAATGGTCAGTACCAAATATGGTTTAAATAAACGAACAACCAAAGTCAAAACCTTCTTTTATAGCTATGTAGGTATGATGTAAAAAAAAAAGCCAGTAAGTTTTTCCATTGGCTTTTGGATTATTGCAGAAAATAAGCTCTGTGACCAACAAAAGTTTGATTCTTACACGTTTTGATCACAGACATCAAAAATGAACTCATGATCCCATAACAGCAATGTCACCTGATGTGCAACAGTGTGTAGTGCGAGAGTCAATGAATAGGAAAGTTCGTGGACCGGATTCGTGACAGTTTGAGTCATACAAGTTTGCTAAAGCGTGGGCATAAACACAAAGAAGCTGTGAAGGCGGACTAGTGAGTAAAATAAATTCCCTGTTCAGTGTGATGATGATTAATGTCCACAACAACCTCTGTAGTCCCATTTTGTCACTTGTTAGCAACTGCCTTTTTCAAGACACATAAAATCTTAAAAAAGGGGGCATTACTGATGTATTTTATTTTGTAGCATAAAACATGAAAATCTCTTGAGCTTGTATTACCATAGACCATATACCAGGCATTTAACCAAAAATCTATTTAAAAAACCATTGAATTCACGATGATGAAATCAGAATTTGAAAAATGCTAAATTGTTTCCAGGTTTTAGGACTCATTACTGCAGCACTCTATTCTTGCAATAGATGTGAATAATGTCTGTAATCATACTGACACTGACAAATGCACATATCAAAGACGGCATTCTGTAACACTGGAAAGTCTTATCGCAGTTGACACGATGTTATTTAATAAATAAATCTAAACAAGGCACGTGTTCATCTGTCAAATCTTAATTAACTGACAGTGACTTTAATTGCAAACAATACAAAGTATGTAAACAGTGCAGAGTGGCTATCACGCTATCTCTATGTGTGATCTCACTCTCATGTGATAGAATGCTTTTGGCACTTTCATTCCTAACTAAACTGTTGGTGAATATATTCATATGTGGCGCTCTATAAACAGGACAATATTTCACATCTGTGTGAACATGGCCTATGAGGAAACTCTACTGATTTCAGAGATCAATTAAATCAGGGTCTGCTGGCCGTTACAGAGACTCATGACAGGGCACAGGTGTGGCAGGTGGTCAGGATGCCACTGGTGGAGGTTGGGAACAAAATGAGCATCGCTGTTCGCTGTGATGAGAGGTGCTTCTGGCTTCAGGGACACTCTGGAAAATAGAATTAGGGGCCACATGATAGGCGTGTCACCCTCCGACATCTGTCCAGCCCATATGGACCGAGTATGTTCATGCCACTGGGAAATCTCTCCTGACATCTTTGGAGGAATCTAAAATGAGACGTCGCTGATTACTATTTGTGTCTGTGTGACAGAGAGAGTATACTGTTTGATGTTGACCTTGAAATTCCATTTTAATTCCTAAATTTGAAATGCGATAGCAAACAGGATGTGGAATTGCAATTCGACTTTGAATGTAAGGAAGTGAAATTAAAATGAACTACTCAAACTCACGTCTCTCCTCCCTCCGCCATTAGGCATGTTCGATTTGTAGCGGTGCTGCGCAGAATGATTAGTGTATGACATCAACCACGAGAGTGATTCGAAAGCATAAGGATCCGTCTGCTCTCTTATCGCTCTCGCGGTACTTGAAGTCATACGCTGATCATTCTGCGCAGCAGTGCTTCAAGCCGAATGCTCCTAATGTATGCTACCGCAACAAATTACGTCAGAAAAGCGTCAGTACGTTATAATCGGTTATGGTCTATTACTGAACCGATACTGAATCGTCCTCGTCTGCATCGCGATGCATCGTATAAGCGATTAATTTCGAGACCCCTGATAGATAGATAGATAGATAGATAGATAGATAGATAGATAGATAGATAGATAGATAGATAGATAGATAGATAGATAGATAGATGGAGTAGATTTTGAGGACTTTTCAGCAAATAAGTCTAATGGATTGGTTTTATGATTTCTCCAACACACACATTCACACACGCCCAGATTAATAACAGGCCTGGTAATATCAAATGTGTGGTTTAAGTATGTCAGGGCTGGAAGGGGTTTTCTTGGCCAGATCCTGCTCTGAGAGCTGAAAATGGGTTAACTGGCTTTAGGTCTGAAGCTGGATAATGATGAGGAAAATAACTGAGGGGAAACAAGAGACAAGAGGCGATACGAAGGGGATGGAGAGAGACTGACAGAAGGAACGGAGGAACGGAGGAGTGAGCGTGCGAGAGAGAGAGAGAGAGAGAGAGAAGAGGAGGAGCAGGAAGCTCGGGGGCAGCCTGGGAGGCGGTCTTTAATTGGCAGGGTTGTGTGAGCCTGGATGACCACCAAACGGGACTGGCACAAATGTCCAGAGGGCAGAGACGGACCCTGGCATCACCATAACCAGTCTCTCCAACCATCCACGTAGCTCCTTCTCCCTCTGTTTCTGCCTTCCCACAATCCCACAGGCACTTCCATCTGCCTTTCTCAACCAAACGCCCTCATTACAGCAAGAGAGAGAAAGAGAGAAGAGTTGAGGAGTAACTAACTAAAAGTACAGATGCTACTAACTTCATTGAGCTATGTTTTGTAACACGTAGCAGTGCAGCCCAACATGAGTCTTTAGATACACATTAATAAACTAGTTAAAAAAAAACAGTGTTTAAAGGTTATTTCCTAATACTGAGAGAAAGGGAGAAAAATTAAACAAAGAAAGTGTATTTGTTGAGTCTGACTTTCAAATTTGTCCTTTCTTCCTTAAAGCAAAACCAATATTAGTAATAGGCAAGTCAATATTAGATATTCATTCAAAAACACACTAGAACTCCCAGCATTCTTTGCTGAACAAACAGAACTGAGGAGAAATGCAAGGAGAAGGAGGATTTATACCAAGAAAAAAAAGTGGCCGTTGCCTTTAGATGGCAGAGTGTCCTTCACTAAAAGGGGTCAAAGATCATTGGTAAGCAGTAACCGTTTATAGAGAGACAGATGAGCACAGAGCCTGGTGGCTGTCTGCTCACATACTTACATGGTAAAAGAACAGCACGTCTGGCCACCGCAGTCATTGTGTTTACGTTAAGAGCAGCTCTTGTTTAAGCAAGTTTTGACTAGACGAGAGTAACGACGCTTGGAATAATGAATAGACGGACTGCTGCGGAGAACACACACACACTCACTTGCAGTACATATACACCCAGTTTATTCAACTCTGAAAACATAATGGCCCTATTACAAAGAAACCGTCATGCTACTTACGTACGTAATGCACAGACATTCCTGCGGGACCAACATCAACACACTCTGGAAGGAAACGGCAGATTTCAATGAAGTGTTTATTTTATTGTGCCGGACAGACCAAACAAGACCGCTCAGAATTTTTAGAGAGGGACCGAAATATACACGGGAAAAGTGCTTTGGGCTTATTTTAATGGATTTTATTTTAAGACTGGAACTAACTATCAGTATAGCATGAAGCCTTTCACCTAGAGCCCACTATATACACAAACAAACTGTGAATAACTCTTGCATGCATAAATCTATACTTATTACACACCGTGCCAAAATAAAATATGTATGATATTGAGTCTAGTACAAACAACTGAGTTGGCACATAGGGACATGACAAACCATAAGCTTTCCTTATGAATATTAATTTGATATGTAACATTACTGCCCAAGTTGTTACTTTTCATCTAGTGTGCTGCAAAAAGTAGACAAAAGAAAGTTATATGAGGTAAACACATTTATAAGTCTACACAGTCTCTGGTAAAACAGAGCAAAAATAATGCAGACATGGACATATACAATATTTCATTCAATAAAATGCTTTCTAGAATAACAGTCACATAACTCTAAATTATAAATACTGCACTGCAAAAAAAAAAAAAAAAAGATTTTCTTGCTGAATATTTTTGTCTTGTTTTCCAGTACAAATATCTAAACATTCTAAAATAAGACATTTACTTGAGAAGCAAAATTACGCAAGTCTTGTTTTTTAAGTAATATTTCTTGAATTTCCCAAATGATTGATTTGCGAAAAAAGTGACTAGGAGTGTCTTCGTTGCTTTCATCCATGCTACAACTTGTGTTATGGTTATACAAAACTAAAGGTGCTTGTTTCTTTAGAAAAGTGTCAGTCAAAAGGACGATGTGCTTGTTTCTTGAGAGGAAATGATACATTCTCATTGAATGCATGAGTGAAAACAGCATGCATTGACTTCCTCTATATGTGCAACGGGTGAATTGAAAAGACATGAAGAGCTCTCAGTATTCAGATCTGAACCAGTTTGTACCAGTCATCTTGCCTTGATTTCTTCCTTTGCCAAAATCTCTCTCTTTCTCCATCTGACACAGATATTGTATGGAGGAAAAATACCAGTCGCACACATTTTCTACCTAAACAAAAGCCTTTACATTTTAATAACAGTGAATTGATTGGCTGTTGCATATTAAGCAAAATTACGCAAGTCTTGTTTTTTAAGTAATATTTCTTGAATTTCCCAAATGATTGATTTGCGAAAAAAGTGACTAGGAGTGTCTTCGTTGCTTTCATCCATGCTACAACTTGTGTTATGGTTATACAAAACTAAAGGTGCTTGTTTCTTTAGAAAAGTGTCAGTCAAAAGGACGATGTGCTTGTTTCTTGAGAGGAAATGATACATTCTCATTGAATGCATGAGTGAAAACAGCATGCATTGACTTCCTCTATATGTGCAACGGGTGAATTGAAAAGACATGAAGAGCTCTCAGTATTCAGATCTGAACCAGTTTGTACCAGTCATCTTGCCTTGATTTCTTCCTTTGCCAAAATCTCTCTCTTTCTCCATCTGACACAGATATTGTATGGAGGAAAAATACCAGTCGCACACATTCTACCTAAACAAAAGCCTTTACATTTTAATAACAGTGAATTGATTGGCTGTTGCATATTAGTCTCGTCTTTTCATTACACCCTTGTTTTTCACTTCCTCTTTCTTCTTCTCTTTTAGAGTGACAGACACCAAATCCTCATGGGATGTGAGGATACACACTTCTGAAGGAGGCCATTTGTGTGGCAAAGGAATCTGGGATGCTGGGTGTCGTTGCCTGGTGTCACTTGCAAAGAGCTTTCTCATTAGAGTGGCACTGTCTGACATAATGCAAATTATCTTCCTGCTTTTGAAAAACCCATGTTTCAATTACCACAAAGGGAGTGCGGGTTAACAGCTGGATGCTCCGCGGATCTGCATTCATTACACCGCCATCAATCCGGGCTGTTATGCTCTTCAAAATACATGTTGCAAATAGGTCTTTATAGAGTGATGCTGTAGACCAGAGATCATCAAATCTGGCCCACGAGATCCACTTTCCTGCAGAGTTTAGCTCTAACCCTAATCAAGCCCACCTGAGCATGCTAATCAATGTCTTCAGGATCATTAGAAAATCACAGGTAGGTGAGTTTGATCAGGGTTGGAGCTAAACTCTGCAGCGCATTAGCCCTCCAGGGCAAGATTTGAGAAACCCTGTTGTAGACTAACACCGAAAAGCAGATTCACAAGATTTAAACATTGTGTGTTAACATGAGACTACTGTGGTAAAATAGCTTACTAACCTTGTGTGACCAAAATTATATCCATCTTTTAATTGCTGTGACTTCTGCGTTAGGATAGGTACTAGGATACAAGGTTATATAACTATACAGGTGCATCTCAATAAATTAGAATGTCGTGGAAAAGTTCATTTATTTCAGTAATTCAACTCAAATTGTGAAACTCGTGTATTAAATAAATTCAATGCACACAGACTGAAGTAGTTTAAGTCTTTGGTTCTTTTAATTGTGATGATTTTGGCTCACATTTAACAAAAACCCACCAATTCACTATCTCAACAAATTAGAATACTTCATAAGACCAATAAAAAAAACATTTTTAGTGAATTGTTGGCCTTCTGGAAAGTATGTTAATTTACTGTACATGTACTCAATACTTGGTAGGGGCTCCTTTTGCTTTAATTACTGTCCCAATTCGGCGTGGCATGGAGGTGATCAGTTTGTGGCACTGCTGAGGTGGTGTGGAAGCCCAGGTTTCTTTGACAGTGGCCTTCAGCTCATCTGCATTTTTTGGTCTCTTGTTTCTCATTTTCCTCTT
>NW_015506334.1:110259-129827 GCF_001515645.1 Sinocyclocheilus grahami | reverse complement strand
TGAAAAGAGGAAAAGAGGACTTTGGACCAATGGGCAACAGTCCAGTTCTTCTTCTCCTTAGCCCAGGTAAGGCACCTCTGTGTGGTTCAGTGGTTCAGGAGTGGCTTAACAAGAGGAATACGACAACTGTAGCCAAATTCCTTGACACGTCTGTGTGTGGTGGCTCTTGATGCCTTGACCCCAGCCTCAGTCCATTCCTTGTGAAGTTCACTCAAATTCTTGAATCGATTTTGCTTGACAATCCTCATAAGGCTTCATCCAACGGTTTTCTCGGTTGGTTGTGCATCTTTTTCTTCCACACTTTTTCCTTCCACTCAACTTTCTGTTAACATGCTTGGATACAGCACTCCGTGAACAGCCAGCTTCTTTGGCAATGAATGTTTGTGTCTTACCCTCCTTGTGAAGGGTGTTAATGATTGTCTTCTGGACAACTGTCAGATCAGCAGTCTTCCCCGTGATTGTGTAGCCTAGTGAACCAAACTGAGAGGCCATTTTGAAGGCTCAGGAAACCTTTGCAGGTGTTTTGAGTTGATTAGCTGATTGGCATGTCACCATATTCTAATTTGTTGAGATAGTGAATTGGTGGGTTTTTGTTAAATGTGAGCCAAAATCATCACAATTAAAAGAACCAAAGACTTAAACTACTTCAGTCTGTGTGCATTGAATTTATTTAATACACGAGTTTCACAATTTGAGTTGAATTACTGAAATAAATGAACTTTTCCACGATATTCTAATTTATTGAGATGCACCTGTATGTGTAGTACTGTTAACTAAATGTTTGTAGCAATTGAAATAAAGGTGAAATAAAGTAAAATATAAATAAGAGGTAAAAACTTGAAATAGTTCACCCAAAAATGAACATTTTCGGACAATTTACTCACCCCCAGGCCATCCAGAGCTAACACTTCACAAGACATTAATTGATGGACTGAAGCGGTGTGGATTATTGTGATGTTTTTATCAGCTGTTTGGACTCTCATTCTGACGGCACCCATTCACTGCAGATGATCAATTGGTGAGCAAGCTATGTAAGGCAATTTTTTTCCAAATCTGTTCTGATGAAGAAACAAACTCATCTACATCTTGGATGGTAAAAAAAAAAAAAAACTACTCCTTGAAACTTAAGAAAACTTAAACAAAATGTAGAAATGTTGCCTTTGCAACTAATTGAAATATGTTTAATATGAAGTACTAAAATTACTCAAACTAAAACTGAAATAAAAAATAAAGCTAAATTAATATTTATATATATTTCTATTTAGCTTTAATTTTCATTTCAGTTTCAGCACAAAATGTCTCAAACTTAAACTAAATCTAAAAAATAAAGGCTAATACAAAATATTAATACATACTATGACAGCATATAAATAATGTTATAATAAAACTGCTAACTGTCCACAAAGTACTGTTAACATACTATTCAGTTTTGTTCTGGAAAGTCTTTGCAGAGTATATTCCAAACCTACTCAAACACACCAGGCTGTTAAGTTCAAGTTCCCCTTGATCAAGATAGAAACTGAACTCTGTTTTCGACAGTGCATATTTTGAAAGTAAGTGAAAGTATTCTGAAAAACTTTGAATCCCATTGAGTTTTAACTGTATAAACAAGAAAAATATGTCTTTAAAATCTCCGATATGCCTTACTCCATACACATATATTATGCTTTTAAAAATTGAGGAACAAATCAAAATTAATTTCTGTTTGACAACATGCCACAGATGATGCAGACAGATAAACTTGTACTGAAGCGAAACATTGATTTAGGGGGATGTCACTGAGCTTGATGTTTTACATCTCTTTAGAAACTGTGTTGATGCTTCAGAGCGCCCAAGAGAGCTTCATTTTTCCTGAAGAACCTGTGTTGTAACATCAATAAGTTTTGTTTTAACCTCTAAAGAAATGTATAGTCAACTCTATAAAGATATATACATTTTAACAAGAACCCAAGGTGCAGCAAAGAATCCTTATTTTGAGTCTTGCCTCACACATTTGTCCACATTTCAAATATATATATACAGTATATATATATAATTATATATTTTTTGCCCCTCTTTCCACTTTCAGAAAGAAATAGCTATGAAAATAAACTCAGTTTTGTTCTGGAAAGTCTTTGCAGAGTATATTCCAAACCTACTCAAACACACCAGGCTGTTAAGTTCAAGTTCCCCTTGATCAAGATAGAAACTGAACTCTGTTTTCGACAGTGCATATTTTGAAAGTAAGTGAAAGTATTCTGAAAAACTTTGAATCCCATTGAGTTTTAACTGTATAAACAAGAAAAATATGTCTTTAAAATCTCCGATATGCCTTACTCCATACACATATATTATGCTTTTAAAAATTGAGGAACGAATCAAAATTAATTTCTGTTTGACAACATGCCACAGATGACGCAGACAGATAAACTTGTACTGAAGCGAAACATTGATTTAGGGGGATGTCACTGAGCTTGATGTTTTACATCTCTTTAGAAACTGTGTTGATGCTTTAGAGCGCCCAAGAGAGCTTCATTTTTCCTGAAGAACCTGTGTTGTAACATCAATAAGTTTTGTTTTAACCTCTAAAGAAATGTATAGTCAACTCTATAAAGATATATACATTTTAACAAGAACCCAAGGTGCAGCAAAGAATCCTTATTTTGAGTCTTGAGCCTCACACATTTGTCCACATTTCAAATATATATATATACAGTATATATATATATAATTATATATTTTTTGCCCCTCTTTCCACTTTCAGAAAGAAATAGCTATGAAAATAAACTAATTTAAGCTCTTGTTCTATCACCCTCTCAAAATGTCCCTCCATCCTTCATTTTCACGCTCAAGAGGTCATGTTAACCTTGGTCCGGCACATTTTGCTTGTCTGTGTCAATTCTGTGCTTGCTTATCCGTTCAAATGTTGCTCTCGGCGATCAAGGCTACAGTTCTGGAAGATGAGCAAGATCCTTGAAGACAAAAGGTGCAACAATCACAACAAGCACTTCAGATTGCCACAAAACCTCGCTGCGCGCTCAGCATACCAGAAACAGAGGCCGACGGGCGCAATGAATGCAGTGCTGCACAATCAGAACCGAGAAGTGCTTTTTAAATGCGGCCACAGAGGAGAAACGCTTCTTTTCTTCCGCTCTTTTAATCAGAGGAGAGGTTTGTTTCATGTCTCATAAACCTCTTTGGTTTAACAAAGCCGGCTGACATCTCTATTAAAGGGAAACATGGGAAACGGATACGTGCAGACATTACATGGCATTAATATGAACTACAGAGGCATCCGGCATAATTATCTACAAAAAAGAATGGACAGTGTGAACAGTGAATGTCTGTGTGTGTGCTTATGTATGAGCTTTGATCTACGTTTATTTTTTTCAAACATGACATCTGTTCTGCTATCTGAAGTATCTCTGTGTGAACGTGCGTGAGCGGTAGAGTTAGATTTATCAGTTTCCTTGAGTTTCTGTGTGGTTACCACCCTTCTAACTCTCATGGCATCTGTCGTGTGAACTGACACAGGAAGACCTTCATACATTTATGTGTGTGAGTGATTGTGAAAATGCATTTTTCATTACAGGATTAAGCTCTTTATCCATCTGGTCCCCAGGCAGTGATGGCACTTTTCTCGAACGCTGTGTACCTGCAACATATCAGAGTAAACTTTTGCTCGTCCTATACTAAAGCAGGCCAATAAAAGCATACTAAGCCGCTGAAACATACCAGGGCAGAGAGCTTAAATGGAAAGACATATTCATCTTTCTCCAGGTTGAGAGAAAGCAGGATTATGGTTATTAGAGCATTTAGGATCAGAATAAAAAAATGGATGCTAGGCCCTGAAGACAAACATATGAGAAAGAAAAACAAAGATTTGGTGTTTCTTCAACTAAGGGCACTTTTGGCTCTGTGGACTTTTAGAAATTTTACTAACTCTCATAGAACACATTTCTCACACTCTCTAGGTATAAGTGATTTTTTTTTTGAAATAATGTTTTGTCAAATTAAATTATGTATGATCAAATTACCTGTTGTGGAAATTACAATTTACAATATTTTACCTTCGATCTTGCTCATGGTAATTTCATAGCATTTTATCCTTCTAAAATGCATCCAAATAATATTTTCAAAAATAAAAAATAAATAACTGTAACAAATGAAATATTTTTGAATAAAATTGGATTACATAATACAATTAAATAAATAAAATAAATAAATTAAATGGATTTAAATAATAACAATAAATTAAACAAAACTATAAGTAGTCATAATTATAATTAAATAAACAAAATTACAGCTTGATTAGAAATGAAGTTAATAAGTGATATTTACTTTTTTTCTTCAAGGACATTTTTTTATCTCCATCATACACTTTACTGACATAGACAGTTGTAATTTACACAAAAAATATATACATATTGAAACTAAATTAATTAATTTAGATAATCAGTTTTAAAAATATAAAAATCTTATTTATATTATGATACATTTTCAGATTTTAGGACTGAAAGTCTACATATGGGACAGGTTAAACTATAAAATCTTAATATAGTTGTTTAAAAAGTAAAAAAATAAAAATAAATGAAGGTACGTCAGCTTTAATGTGACTTGAATATATAAATAAATAAATTAGTAATCTGTTCATTTAAATAAAACTCAACCCCTGGGACATAAAAGTGCCTGTAGTTGATGAAACATGCATAAATGACCAAATCAAAGACCACTGGCCATAAACCGTTCTTACGGAGACAAAGAGATAATCATATTACTCACCAAATGCAAATATCATCATGATGAGTGGAGCAAGAGAAAGAGAAAAGACAGAAATGAAAGGAGAAATAAACAAGAGCAGGAGCCGCTCTGGTTGGACTTTAGAATGGCAGACTACATTCATTACAGCGATTCCATCACCGTATAGTCCAAGCATATTTCTTCATGGCCTGTCGCAGGCCCTACCAGCACAAGGGCAGCCATGCAAGGGTTGCTTATGGCCCTAAGATAGACTAATGAGAAAAGCCCGCCATGCACTCATGTACACACACACATAGCACACACACAAGCATGTAAGCTGTGGAGAATGCAGAAAGCAAACAGAGAAATCTGAACTGGAAATGCCTGGACCACTAGTTCCTCACTCTGCCTCAGGGGGCAAAACATGGTGCACTGTTGCTTCAAAAATGCAAGCTGGCAAAGCTATATTGCATTTTCTGCATATATGGCATTTTATTGAATATCACATGTGCTTAGAATCTATACAGTATATTTCCATCAATTTAATGGACATGCATCTAAACCAGCCAATTTATATAGGGCTCCCTCAAGACCAACAAGTGGAATAGTGGTTCAGACCACACTAGCTAGTCAACTTTGAACATATGTAGCTTTACAGTAAATTTTACTTGAACTGAGCTTAAATCTTTCTTAAATGAAGTTTCAAGTTCTTAAGATCAATTCATAATCCAATAACTTTTTAGAGCACAAATACTGCAGTATCATTCAACATCATTCTCCTCAGCACACAATTCAGCACATTTTCAACCAAATTACCCTGACATTCCCAGGCTCAGTTTAAATGGAACCCTTGACCTGGACTAAATTCTCCTTGGGTTAATTCGGTACCATGGGTGAGATGACTAGATCCTGGCATGGACATTCCCACAGCCTGTTTCCACAGCTACCAAAAGAGAAGAATGAGAAAGATAAATAGCCAGAGGGGAACATGACCTCTGACCCCTAACCTCTGTGACCTTTCTCACCTCTTCAATGATGGACAATGTCTAAATGTCCACACAGCTCTATCAAGCCACTTAAAATACCTTTAGTCTATGAATATTCATTTTTTTTCTGGTTATTCCACATGGTCCTAAAGGTGGTCAGTATGTTCTTGTCTAGTAAAGGGAGTATCCAAAAATGAATGGGTATTTCAGCATTTTAAGATGTCAGGCAAAGAAAAATGCGTTTAACAGCACTCCAAAATTGCAGATATCTGCAGAAGCATCATGTTGCAGGTGACGACTTTTACATATGATTCCCTTTTAAATGCAATTGTGGCACATAATAAAGACTTGAGAGTTATAATAAAATAGGACAGTAAAAATGGGTTATTCTCATTAAGTAGGGAAGGAAAGGGTCCATGCCGACATGGTGAGGGTCGGTCTAATGGAGTGACATTTTAGTCGTCATCTGAATCCTTTATATATGAAAGGAGGAACAGAAAAACAAATTGTGTGAGGGACAGAAAAAAAATTATCGAAATGTATTGATCATCTTTCTTTCTTCTTCTAAGAGTCTTTTGAAACACTGACTCGAAACAATGATTAAATCACAAATCATACACTATTTCGTTTCTTATGAACATGCTAGTGAATAACATTTTAAATGTTCTTCACACAAAGTATCAGATGGCTTAAACATAAAATGCTTGTCATATGGACTAGTCTTATGATACTTTTTAAGGTGCTTTCACGTGCTTTTTACATTTGCATTGAAAAAATGACCAGCACATTATCAAAACGAAATGACGGTGATTAAATATTGACAGCATTTTCACTACTACTCTAAACCCCTCCATTAACACCATTAGGTCATCTTAGGTAAAACGTTCTGAAGTCCTTTTATTATGACGAGTAACCAGAGCACTGGTGCTGTACCTCAGCATTACTATCACTCGCACCCAGTCTAACAAATTACCACTGTGCTGCACAAACCAAACAACTAATAAGTAAACACAGAAATGAGTTGCTTTCATGGTACTTTTATGGCCAGAGCTGGCAGACATTACATGGCATTAATATGAACTACAGAGGCATCCGGCATAATTATCTACAAAAAAGAATGGACAGTGTGAACAGTGAATGTCTGTGTGTGTGCTTATGTATGAGCTTTGATCTACGTTTATTTTTTTCAAACATGACATCTGTTCTGCTATCTGAAGTATCTCTGTGTGAACGTGCGTGAGCGGTAGAGTTAGATTTATCAGTTTCCTTGAGTTTCTGTGTGGTTACCACCCTTCTAACTCTCATGGCATCTGTCGTGTGAACTGACACAGGAAGACCTTCATACATTTATGTGTGTGAGTGATTGTGAAAATGCATTTTTCATTACAGGATTAAGCTCTTTATCCATCTGGTCCCCAGGCAGTGATGGCACTTTTCTCGAACGCTGTGTACCTGCAACATATCAGAGTAAACTTTTGCTCGTCCTATACTAAAGCAGGCCAATAAAAGCATACTAAGCCGCTGAAACATACCAGGGCAGAGAGCTTAAATGGAAAGACATATTCATCTTTCTCCAGGTTGAGAGAAAGCAGGATTATGGTTATTAGAGCATTTAGGATCAGAATAAAAAAATGGATGCTAGGCCCTGAAGACAAACATATGAGAAAGAAAAACAAAGATTTGGTGTTTCTTCAACTAAGGGCACTTTTGGCTCTGTGGACTTTTAGAAATTTGACTAACTCTCATAGAACACATTTCTCACACTCTCTAGGTATAAGTGATTTTTTTTTTTAAATAATGTTTTGTCAAATTAAATTATGTATGATCAAATTACCTGTTGTGGAAATTACAATTTACAATATTTTACCTTCGATCTTGCTCATGGTAATTTCATAGCATTTTATCCTTCTAAAATGCATCCAAATAATATTTTCAAAAATAAAAAATAAATAACTGTAACAAATGAAATATTTTTGAATAAAATTGGATTACATAATACAATTAAATAAATAAAATAAATAAATTAAATGGATTTAAATAATAACAATAAATTAAACAAAACTATAAGTAGTCATAATTATAATTAAATAAACAAAATTACAGCTTGATTAGAAATGAAGTTAATAAGTGATATTTACTTTTTTTCTTCAAGGACATTTTTTTTATCTCCATCATACACTTTACTGACATAGACAGTTGTAATTTACACAAAAAATATATACATATTGAAACTAAATTAATTAATTTAGATAATCAGTTTTAAAAATATAAAAATCTTATTTATATTATGATACATTTTCAGATTTTAGGACTGAAAGTCTACATATGGGACAGGTTAAACTATAAAATCTTAATATAGTTGTTTAAAATTTTTTTATCTCCATCATACACTTTACTGACATAGACAGTTGTAATTTACACAAAAAATATATACATATTGAAACTAAATTAATTAATTTAGATAATCAGTTTTAAAAATATAAAAATCTTATTTATATTATGATACATTTTCAGATTTTAGGACTGAAAGTCTACATATGGGACAGGTTAAACTATAAAATCTTAATATAGTTGTTTAAAAAGTAAAAAAATAAAAATAAATGAAGGTACGTCAGCTTTAATGTGACTTGAATATATAAATAAATAAATTAGTAATCTGTTCATTTAAATAAAACTCAACCCCTGGGACATAAAAGTGCCTGTAGTTGATGAAACATGCATAAATGACCAAATCAAAGACCACTGGCCATAAACCGTTCTTACGGAGACAAAGAGATAATCATATTACTCACCAAATGCAAATATCATCATGATGAGTGGAGCAAGAGAAAGAGAAAAGACAGAAATGAAAGGAGAAATAAACAAGAGCAGGAGCCGCTCTGGTTGGACTTTAGAATGGCAGACTACATTCATTACAGCGATTCCATCACCGTATAGTCCAAGCATATTTCTTCATGGCCTGTCGCAGGCCCTGCCAGCACAAGGGCAGCCATGCAAGGGTTGCTTATGGCCCTAAGATAGACTAATGAGAAAAGCCCGCCATGCACTCATGTACACACACACATAGCACACACACAAGCATGTAAGCTGTGGAGAATGCAGAAAGCAAACAGAGAAATCTGAACTGGAAATGCCTGGACCACTAGTTCCTCACTCTGCCTCAGGGGGCAAAACATGGTGCACTGTTGCTTCAAAAATGCAAGCTGGCAAAGCTATATTGCATTTTCTGCATATATGGCATTTTATTGAATATCACATGTGCTTAGAATCTATACAGTATATTTCCATCAATTTAATGGACATGCATCTAAACCAGCCAATTTATATAGGGCTCCCTCAAGACCAACAAGTGGAATAGTGGTTCAGACCACACTAGCTAGTCAACTTTGAACATATGTAGCTTTACAGTAAATTTTACTTGAACTGAGCTTAAATCTTTCTTAAATGAAGTTTCAAGTTCTTAAGATCAATTCATAATCCAATAACTTTTTAGAGCACAAATACTGCAGTATCATTCAACATCATTCTCCTCAGCACACAATTCAGCACATTTTCAACCAAATTACCCTGACATTCCCAGGCTCAGTTTAAATGGAACCCTTGACCTGGACTAAATTCTCCTTGGGTTAATTCGGTACCATGGGTGAGATGACTAGATCCTGGCATGGACATTCCCACAGCCTGTTTCCACAGCTACCAAAAGAGAAGAATGAGAAAGATAAATAGCCAGAGGGGAACATGACCTCTGACCCCTAACCTCTGTGACCTTTCTCACCTCTTCAATGATGGACAATGTCTAAATGTCCACACAGCTCTATCAAGCCACTTAAAATACCTTTAGTCTATGAATATTCATTTTTTTTCTGGTTATTCCACATGGTCCTAAAGGTGGTCAGTATGTTCTTGTCTAGTAAAGGGAGTATCCAAAAATGAATGGGTATTTCAGCATTTTAAGATGTCAGGCAAAGAAAAATGCGTTTAACAGCACTCCAAAATTGCAGATATCTGCAGAAGCATCATGTTGCAGGTGACGACTTTTACATATGATTCCCTTTTAAATGCAATTGTGGCACATAATAAAGACTTGAGAGTTATAATAAAATAGGACAGTAAAAATGGGTTATTCTCATTAAGTAGGGAAGGAAAGGGTCCATGCTGGTGAGGGTCGGTCTAATGGAGTGACATTTTAGTCGTCATCTGAATCCTTTATATATGAAAGGAGGAACAGAAAAACAAATTGTGTGAGGGACAGAAAAAAAAATTATCGAAATGTATTGATCATCTTTCTTTCTTCTTCTAAGAGTCTTTTGAAACACTGACTCGAAACAATGATTAAATCACAAATCATACACTATTTCGTTTCTTATGAACATGCTAGTGAATAACATTTTAAATGTTCTTCACACAAAGTATCAGATGGCTTAAACATAAAATGCTTGTCATATGGACTAGTCTTATGATACTTTTTAAGGTGCTTTCACGTGCTTTTTACATTTGCATTGAAAAAATGACCAGCACATTATCAAAACGAAATGACGGTGATTAAATATTGACAGCATTTTCACTACTACTCTAAACCCCTCCATTAACACCATTAGGTCATCTTAGGTAAAACGTTCTGAAGTCCTTTTATTATGACGAGTAACCAGAGCACTGGTGCTGTACCTCAGCATTACTATCACTCGCACCCAGTCTAACAAATTACCACTGTGCTGCACAAACCAAACAACTAATAAGTAAACACAGAAATGAGTTGCTTTCATGGTACTTTTATGGCCAGAGCTGGCCTTGGGGCCTCGGGTTTTTTCACGGTGATTTTACAGTGGCCCCACTTTAATGCTGATCTTAATTAAGGTGAAATTGAGATCCCTAGGGGCCAGCGGCAGCTATCATTTCTGCTATTAAGTCACACTGTGAAGAATTTATGAGGCATCATGGGGCAAACAAAACAGATGTACTGAGAAGCACACAAACACATACACAGAACCCACAAACGTGCTGGAATACAGAGACGAACTGTATTACATACAACCTCTAAATCAACAAGTCCCGCAGGGGCCCTGGAAAAAAAATAGCTCTTAAACAGCATGACAACAACTAATTAATGTCAATTTGAAGAAGTCAATGTGTATACATGTTAATAGTTAGGCTAATACATATTTATTAAATAAATAAATAACATGATGATAATAATAATAATAATAATAATAATAATAATAATATAAATAATAATTTTTAATAAATTAAAAATAACGTTAACTTTTCGTGTTAAATACTGAAAACATTTTTTTTTCAAATAACAATTCATAGTGACCACATAACAGTAATAAAAAAAAGTTATAAATAAATATAATAATAAATAAATAAATAAATAAAAGTAATTATTTAAATACATTTTATAGCAATGCTATTATTATTATTATTATTATTAATTT
Source organism: Sinocyclocheilus grahami (assembly GCF_001515645.1). Lineage (NCBI taxonomy): Eukaryota > Metazoa > Chordata > Actinopteri > Cypriniformes > Cyprinidae > Sinocyclocheilus > Sinocyclocheilus grahami. The sequence continues at coordinate 118,687 of NW_015506334.1, read as the reverse complement.
ATTTAGATCTCAAGTCAACCTGAGGGTTATCCGTCCAGTCTAATTAAACCGTTTTTTTTTTTTCAAACACTTTTACAGGGCTTGACTTCCAGAGTCGGTTGCTTGCTGCATTCTGTATAACTCTAGCCATGCTCAGAGTTTAAACACAGCCTAAATATCAGCACTGTCTTCTCAAATGCCACAACACCATGATGAACAACTACTCGCTATTCCTCGACATTATGAAAAAAGAGAAAGAGTCCTTGAAAGAAATCGAGGGAGAAAAAAAGGATTCTTTTAAAAGTGAATGTGAAAAAGTCAAATGTGCAAGATTCGTCTTTGCAAATCGATGTAGTGTAAAGCAATTTGGGTCTATTTGCAGTGATAGTTATGAAAGATTAGCAGATTTCTGAAGAATCTCATCCTTCTATCAAATGATGTTTGTAGAATTGTAGAGTAAGAAAGTTATTTCCCTTAACCAGGAAATTAACGTTCTTAGAATTGACAAGACAGTTGACCCTGAGAGGTCAGCTAAATATCTACAGCGGATCTAAAATATTCATAATTAATCATAACTAGTTATGGTTAATTATTCATATTTCCAATGAGCTGATTCGCTACACAAATGATGACAAAAGGACATTGTTTTGCTATGACTTCATTTAGAATTTGACTGTTTTCTCCCAAAAACAGAGCAGAAAATGCAAGAACTCATTTAGAATTACATCAATCATTAGAAATGTGAGGCTCAAGCATGCTAATAGGATTTGGCTCGTCCCATCTACTCTAGTTCACACATTTCCCATGATGCACTTCTAGGAGATGATATATAAAGATACAGTGATTGTGCGAAAATGAACTGTGCGGTGTGAGCATTCTCACCCCTGTCTTAAGGGACAAGGACAGAGCAAAGAAGAGAAACCTGGCACGAGGGGAGAGTGATAGAGAGATGAAGATAAGACAAGATAAAAAAAGTGGATTCTGTGATTTTTCTTCAGCTTTATCGGTTTCCCCATCAGGAAGCATGTTGGCTAATCTTCACATCATGCTTGAGGAAGCTCTTACTCTGTCCTACAGCAAAGCCGTAATGGAAATCTATGCTCAGGCCCTCAGGACTGAACAGGGAGAATGTGCAGGCATGTAAAGTAAACTATAGTGTGAAGACACGGATGAATCAGTATGCATTTAGAACACCTGTGAGTAGGACTTCATTTGCTGCTTTTTAAATTATGGTGCAGGCACCCTATTGACTTGCATAGAAGATATAAACTGACAATTCTGTACATAAAAGAATTACAAGAAAAAAGTCAGAATTGCGAAAGGAATAAAAACTTGACTAAGAGATATAAACTCGTATTTGTTAGGGGAAAAACACAGAAATGTGAAATGCAAACTCAAAATTCCAACAAAAAAAGTCAGAATTGTAAATTGCAACATATGTTCTTTGAATTGTGAGATAAAAACATTATTCGATTTGGATAATTTGGAGTTTAATACACAATTCTGACTACTGCCAATTTTGAGTTTATATGTCAAAATTTTGGGTTAACATCTCACAAAACTTGTGTAATTTAATTTTTTTTTTTGCAGCTATGACCCCCCCCTCATAATGACAAGTTTATAGCTTACAATGTCAGACAGATTTTCTCTGAATTCTGAGTTTTGATTTAGCAATTTTATTTTATTTTATTTTTTATCTTGGAATTCTGAGTTCAGATTGCACAATTTGACCTTTTTTTCCTCTGAATTATGAGTTCATATCTCACAATGACTGTTTATTTAATAATGACTGTTCACTATTAGAGCAGCAGAGTTGAATTTTATTTGCATCATTGGGACTGACTATTTTTCTTGTCTATAACTGTAAAGCTGCTTTGAAACAATCTATATTGTACAAAAGGACTACATAAATAAAGGTGTCTTGGCTTGACTTGACAATCCAGACTTTTGATTCTCTGGATTCTGAGTTTATATCTGTTTTAAGGGGTGTCATATTTCATGGACAAAATTATATGTCTGAATCCCAAAATGCATAAAAAATTTAATACAATTATTATTTAAATTATTTGTAATATCTACACTCTTAAAAATAAAGGTGCTTCAAAAGGTTATTCAAGCGATGCCATAGAAGAACCATTTTTGGTTCCAGAAAGAACCATTCAGTCAAAGGTTCTTTAAAGAACCATTTCTTTCTTACCTTTTTATAATCCGAAGAACCTTCTTTCGCCACAAAGAACCTTTTGTGAAACCGAAAGGTTCTTCAGATGTTAAAGGTTTTTTATGGAACCATTTAGACCAAAAGGTTCTTCTATGGCATCGTGAAGCACCTTTATTTTTAAGAGTGTACAATATGAATTACTCACATAAAACAATGCTTTTTGTGCTTTATGGATGAGGAAATCCAACCTCGTCATTTCATCTTCAACTGATTTTTAATCTCACATGAAGCTAGTTATAATCAAAATGCATTAAAACTAAACCTTCAGCTTTTGTTCATGTAAAATAAAGCATTGTTTGGTCATTTTTGAAGCTCAAGGTAAGCCACACAATGATATTTCTCAGGTTTCACAGTCTTTGTCGTTACACTTGGTCCCTGCAGATAAAACACGAACACACACACGCACATCTAGAGCACTTCACAGCAGGTGTAGTACCTATCTGACACAAGATTACCTCATTGCATCCTTCAGCATTGGGAGACCACTTATCTGTGCTCATCACACGCACTTATCCACAGGCCCTTGGAGCGACACACGCATACACACACACTCAGTTCACTCATTCTTGTGGTTAATGAGTGTTAGCAGCACTCTCTCTCAGCATTAGCGACCCTGTCACTACAGATTAGCACTGCCAAACCCAGCCACGTCTTCATCACTTGTCGTGTTTGCTTGCAGAAAAGTTTTGCAGACACGCGAAGAGTTACTTGATACAATCATTGCGCTTGTTTACATGTGACTGGCTTATAGATGTGGAGGAGAGAGAGACAGAATGCAGGTTTGGAGATAGTAGAAGCAGCCACACATATTATTTTCTTCTCCCTGCTGCTCAGTGGGAGATTTTTTTTTTCCTCATCTCTCTGTAAAGCTGCATCTACGGTTACAGCAGCAGGTGCTGGAACCACCGACAAGCTCAATCCCCCAGAGAACAGCGGGAGAGTGTGAGAGCTCAGGAACACACACCTAGACTCCGGAACGATAAATAACACGCTCACACACTCACCGTGGTGTACATCGCCAAAATAATTCCAGATTTTGAGTTTTCTCACAGCATTTTCTCTGCGCAGTCATTTTCCACACAAGTATTATCATCATCCGTCTTGAACTTATCAGAAACAGCATCTTAGCCCCAACTCTGACGTCTTAAACGGCATATGAACTCGTTTTGGTCGCATGGTTGTAGTGAAAAAGCGAGGTGAACACTCATTAGCTATATGGCAGATGCTTGCTGTTGAAGCCGCCCTGGAATGGGGGGCCATTTTCTAGCCACAATGACAGCATGGAAGTTCTCACCCCCACCGGGCCTCTCATAAACATGAATCCAACCCACTGAGGCCCATGCTTTTGAAGAAAGAATGTGTTTGTGAGTGTGAGGATTCATAAACAGTGCCGGTTACTAATGGCTTGCTAAAAATAGTGGCATTTTCCAGAAATTTGTGATTTCTTTTCCATCAAGTATGACAAAACACTCCATCACAAGTGTTTTTGTCACACTGTATTGTGGATGCAAGCAGGCGAGTGGAGGGAATCTATTTAAAGACACTGTAAATGAATCAAAAGGGAAATTTGATTAATTTTAGCGAACGATTCAATTCCTATTCATTTGGATGTCAAGGTTCATTTGAGTCATTACTAGGTCCAAATCAAATTCACACACTTTTTTTAGCCTTTTCCAAAGAAATGTGTGATTACTTTCCTATCAAATATGACGCTAAATCACAAATATTGTTTTGCCAAATTGTATTGTGGATGCAACCAAGTGAGTGGATATAATACTCAGCAGCCATGTAAAATAATCTAAAGAACTGGATCATTTGGATTAGTTTGAATGAAAATGTTTATTTGGTTCATCAAAAATCCACAGACATTTTCAGCATTTTCTGCACAGATGTTTGAGGAAAATCTGCAGAATTGATTTAAACATGGTGAGATGTATTAAATAGGGTAACCGTACTTCAGATTAGTCAAAATTGAATAAACAAATTATATGAAAACCTGCAGAGGTTAAACCGTATAATAAATATTAACAAAATAAACATTTATAAATATGAATTAAAACAATCTCAAACACTATATATACTGTGTGTATGTATATATATATATATATATATATATATATATAGTTTTTATTTTTAATAATGTTTATTTAAATTTATTTATTTTTCTTTTTTTATATTTAGTGTGGCTACCAACATCACCCTATCATTGTTTTGGTGTCACAAAATGAAAAATACATTGTCTCTCTTAATAGCTTCAATGCATTTAGCGATTTGTAATTGAACTGTATTGAAATATGAGTATTAGCCATGTCTGTCATTAGCCAGTTCAGCACAGTAGTCTTTTCCGTCATTGCTATGCTGTTCAAATACAGCAGAATAACTCCGAAGTCAATTAGCATCACTGCTAACAAAAGCTTGGCCGAGCATGAAAACAAAAGTATGTCACAGACTGTCCTGGCAGTTCAATGACCGTCTTTGGGCAGCTGCCATCCCCATTACAGAAAACAGCCCTCTGTCTGCACGGCCAATTCAGCAGCTAACATCATAAGCACTGAACCGAAATGAAGGCGAAGACAAGACAGCTAAATAACAGAATGAATGTGAACGAGAGATCGGAGGGATGTTGAATAATTCTTGCCTCTTGAACTTTCACAGATGGGAGTACAACAAGCACACACAAGCCACTATAGAGAGTTAAACAGCCAGCCGAGTGCATCAAAACACCACCAATCAAAAGTTTTGTTTCTCTGTCTGAGGAAATATAACAAACAACTGAAAGAGAACATGATTTTTGAGGGACTGTTTAGTTTGGCTTCACTGAACCTCTTGTATGGCCAGATTTCTCACTACTAGGATAATCTGGTCATTTGTGTCACTGGCTTGAAACACTCACTAGATTTATCCAATAAGAATTACATTACTAAGGAAAGAAACCTCCACAACACAAAGTGTATACTGTTATAATGATTTAAACCAACAGTTCCAACAATAAAAGCCACATAAATATAATAACCCTAAATAATAACTCTATAACTCTATTTCTAAACAATCAGAGTACTCAAGGAAGATGTAATGATTTAAACCAACAGTTCCAACAATAAAAGCCACATAAATATAATAACCCTAAATAATAACTCTATAACTTTTGCCCTATTTCTAAACAATCAGAGTACTCAAGGAAGATGTATGTGTGTGTGTGTGTGTGTACTGGTTTATATATCCTGGTGGGGACTTAAACCTGAATACATACAGACTCATGGGGTCTCGTGTCACGGTGGGGACCTAAATTGTGGTCCCCACGGGTACAAAAGCTTATAAATCATACAGAATTCAGTTTTTTGAAAATCTAAAAATGCAGAAAGTTTCCTGTGAGGGGTAGGTTTAGGGGTAGGGTTGGTGTAGGGCAATAGAAAATACGGTCTGTACAGTAGAAAAACCATTACGCCTATAGAGAGTCCCCACAAGGATAGCTGACCAGACTGTGTGTGTGTGTTTTATTTAATTACATTTATTTGTATTTAATTTTTTGCATTTTTATTTATTTATTTATGTTAAGCTGTGTATGAATTCTATTAAACAGTTAGCTGAATTTAGTCAAATTAATCAAAATATTTAATAAACATGCTCAGCAAGGCTGCAAAGCTGTTTATACTATATTGTTTATCAAATTAAAAGAACTACTTCGTATCAAACACTTATTTATTTACAATGTTAAAAAACACTTTTGATGAATAGAAAGTTCAAAATAACTATTTGTTTTAAACTGAAATCTTCTGTAACATTATCAGTGTCTTTACTGTCTTTTATATCAATGTAATGCGTCCTTATGGAATAAAAGTATTAAGTAATGTAGTTTTTGTTTTGTAAATTTTAACAGCTTTGTTTCTGAGCACGCTGAGGCTAGCTGAGTATGTCAAGGGCAAATAAATGTTGGAGAACATACAAGAAGGAATCAAAGATTCATACGGTCACACCTAGGAAATCTCAAGATTGCTTTGTGTTAGAGGGTCACCGACCACACCATAGGTGAACCAGCTTTCACAGCACAACACTGTCCTTCCAGACATGTTCTTCTCCATTTAGGTGGCACACTCTCCACTGGCCTGTCTGACTGCAGGCCACGTTCTGCACTTTGAAGCTAAATCTTCCACCCACACTTTTTCCTCCTCCATAATAGAGGGGTCTCTGCTCTTCAGGGATCCTTCATGGCAGGTTAGCCTGCTTCAAGAACCTCTTCGTCCCCCCACAGTGATCAATTGACCCCTGCCAGGAGGAGCAGGTTTGCTGACATTATGCTAGCGCAGTGGTACAGCTCTATTAGCTGACCAATCTGAGTGATCGAACTGTTATTAGTTATTTAAGTTGACAGCCGGGCACCATCCTTTCTGTATTTCTTCCAAATAAAAACTGTGACTGCCATTTTTGCCTCGTCTCCCTCAATCTTTGGAACTCTCAGTCACTCTCGCTCTGTCTTCCTCTTTCTTCCTCTCATGGGTGAATACACTCAGTGTTCTGGCACATCCTCACACACACACACACACACACACCGACACTGGACCTGCGGGTAGATTTGAGGGCTAGAACTCTCCCGGCATGTTTAATGCAAAAGCATAGGCTGAATACTTTTGATAACTTTGAGACAACTTGACACAAGTGCACTACAGACTATGTGAATGCTAGCACACTAGAGTAAGATACGAATCACATGCTAAAGAAGGGCTTAACAATAAAGATGCCACATCAGGGGCCAGTATGAGGGCATTTTGGTTCAGTTCTCCACTGACACTGAAACATTCACTTTTCACGTTCATTTGTCATAGCTTGCAAACGAAAACATTTGTTATATTATGTAGATTCTATATTGTTGTAGCAAATACAATAACGCCACATGCATTAGTTCATATTAAGAAAACAAATACAAAATAGTAAAAACATTTTAAAGAAAACTTGACATTTAGTAAAAAAAAACTTAATATAAATATATAAGACAAATACAGTGTTATGCATATTTATATTACTAATAACATTGTTGTTTATATTTATAATATAAAATATTCTAAAAGTAGTTTTATATACTATATTAAATTTGGCTGAGACCAGTGAAAATCTTCATTGATAAGCTGACAGGAAGAATAACAATCCTCATTACTGTAAGGAATTTAAACATTGAATGACATGTGCTAAATGGAATTGAATGAATGAATTAATTAATTAATGAATGAGAATTTTAGTTTGGCTAGGTGGTAAATAAAACTTTATAATATAATTACAGTCAAACCAAATATTATTCAGACACCAAATATAATTTTTGATATAATGGGTGCAAGACACTATAGTTAATTTATGTAAGTGAAGATAGCAAAACAGACACTTTGACCTGACCATGTTTTGCTTAAGTGTTATCTGACATTATCAAGATGAATTTGTTCTGACACAGTTTAACTATGAGTCATATTTTATTACCATTTTCTAAACTATAGCAAATAAACTGTCATAATGTGTGAAATGTTGAAGGTATCTGAATACATTTTGGTTTGACTGTATATAAAACAAATATAATTGTATGCATATTATATTACTAATAATTCTAAAAGTATAGAATATTCTAGTATATATATTGCAATGAATTTAATCATGGAATGAAATAGAGTTGACGGCAATATACTTTTATTAGTAGCTAAAATTAAGTCATATATTTAAAATATTTAAAAAACAAATATTTAAAAAACAAATCTTGGTTGGAAACCGGCAGGCAGGAAAAAAAAATCCCTATTATTGAGCCCTGCTAAAGCACCAGAGGTGTAAAGTATTGGAGTAAATGTAATTAGTTACTGTACTTGAGTATCTTTTCGGGTACTTTGTAGTTGTACTGAGTATCAAAGATATTAGCAACTTTTACTCTTTACTTCACTACATTTTTGAACTAGTATCTGTACTCTTTACTCCTCTACATTTGAAATGAGTGTTGCAGTTACACATTACATTTTGCATGGACCTAGCTTTTTCTGCAGCAGTTTATTTCTGCTACAAAAGACGTGATATTGCCTATTACAGGTCACTGAAAGTACTGCATCTTCTGCGTTTTGCCCTTACTCACCCAAACTTGTCAACAAGGCTACTTTATGTGAATGCGAGTTCCTTAGCAAGTATTTGTGAATCAGAGGTGTTTTATATATGAGATGAGGACATGACTGCAGCCGGCAATGAGGCCCAAACCAGCACATCCACTGC